>NC_054389.1:2420000-2504540 GCF_001625195.1 Drechmeria coniospora
GCCAGCGGACGATGGAGCTGGACTAGGGCTACCTTAGTAGGAGCCAGGTGAAAGAGGACGGGGGCCGGTTGGCAAGCGGCCAAGAGGCTTGTACCACGTACTCTACTCCGTAGTTGTACAGCTACTCACTCCGTGGTACTGCTTACTTGCTTAACTGCTCAGCCACAGGCAGGCAGGCAGGCATCTACAGTAAAGTAAGTAATATACTTGGGGCGACTCACGTTTATTTGCAAGCACTGTGCGGAAACGGAGCACAGTACTAGAATACTTACTTGTACTTTATTAGTGTGCGATACGGGCGTTCTTGTACATTTACATTACATGTCTGTACTGTACATGTAGTATCACTGCATGCACCTGTAAATCATGACACACGCACTCCGTACTCTGCATTGCCTTGCCATTGCCGTGCAGGCCACAATAATGCAAGTGCCTCATGAGCGCCTTGCACGATGCCTTCCTCGTTCCTTGCCATCCTCGCCAGCCCCGACCTAGGACATCTCGGACCAGCGCGTGCTTCGCGTTCTGCTCCGTTTTGTTTGTGCCCTTCCATCCATCGCGTCTCATCGCACTGTACGCATCACCTCGTGACCTGTCCATTGCCAGCTCGTCCGACAAGATGCCTCGGCTACGGACGATGGACGACAGCATGCCTGCCTGCCCTTGCCTTTGCCCATGCGCCTTGCTGGCTGCCGTCTGGTACGCGGACGCCAGCCTTGCCGAGCGACGAAAGAAAGGCCGACACAGCACAGCAGCATAGGACAGCACTACAGCCAGCACGGCAACCCGACACGACAGCACACGATGCAATACGCGCGGTGCACAGCAGCGCACGCAGCACGTCGAAAGGCACGACCACGACACAGCGACGACACAGCGACGACATGACACGACACGACACGACACGGAACGATACGATACGACGCGGCACAACGACTGACGGTGACGGGACCGCCTCGACCTATCGTGGTCGTTACCTACCAACCATGCTCCTCCCCCCCGCAGCGGCACCGGAGAAAATCCTCGACCCTGGACGCACTTGGTCTCGGAGACACTGACTGACGCTCAGCGTCCATCGTTCACGTGACTCGCTGTTCGCGTATGTCGACAATTTTTTTATACTGGATTTGCATTCGTACGTGCGCACATGCATGGCATATCCGTACGAGCATACTGTGTTCCCCACACGTTGAGCTTGATACCTACTTGTTCACCTGTACCCCGTACGGCCCATAGCACGCCTATCCTGTACCTGTACAGTGCGGACGGACACTTGTCGCTGCATACATGTACAGTAAGAGTACAAATACCCCTACACCTATGGCATCCATGCCTATCCGTATCCGTACAAGACGCCTGCTCATACGGAGTACATGCCCGCATAACCTTGCGACTAGCATATCGCGCGTTCCCTTCGGCACTAGGCACTCGTGCGTGCTTGCTAGCAGTGAGCAGGTGGTCGGTGGTTGGGTGGCGGTAGGCACTCGGAAGCCAAGCGTCGGCTGGATAGCTGATGCTTGCTTGTCGTGCTCCTTGGCTCACCCACCATTGCTGGTGAGGAGTAAGTACTAAGCAAGCACATGTAGCGAGTGTGCCAGGTTAGGGGGCGGGCAACAAGGTAAACAAGGTCGGTGGCCAGCGTGTTGCGTGCATGGTATTGTGTCGACTCTCCAGGCATCATACATACGGCCAACACCCATCGCTCGCTCGCATGCACACACGCACGTACGGAAATGGTACGGCTATTTCCCTCACCGACATGGACAGGATGATGCATTGAACGACCCATGCAGGTGCACATTGCCTGATCACCGTCCATCAGCGGCGTCGGTCGCCGTCATCGCCCTTCCCGTCCAGTCGTCTGAGTCTTCCCATTGGTCATGACTGCCCCGCCTCGGCAGCCCACTGCTCCCCCCCCCCCCCCTTGGCCAAAAGCATGCGGCAGATCCCACAGGGCAAAAGGGGGCGTCGTTGTGAGCGCTGTCTCATCGAGTCATCGCCCCTGCGGATGGCCGCCGACGAACCCTGCGGCTACGTGCGGCGGCACCCTCCGCCCCGATCCCCTGTCCGTTCCTGTCACCCGCGCGCCGGTCCACGCCATCGGCCAAGTTCAGAAAATAGAACCCAGCACCCCTGGACCTCCCCTAGACCTCCCCCTGGACCATTGCCCAGGATACTTGTTGTACGGTGCATGCGTGTAGGGAGTGTCGAGTGCACGTGAACTACCTGCTCGCATGGCACACTTGCAAGAAGTTACGGCAGTACTCCGTACCGTTCGCACCATGTACGTGTGCGGATACCTGTAAGCGTGTGCTATTTGTAGTACTGTACAGAGGTGACATGTCAGTATGGTAGGTGTAAGGAGTACGGATACTGAGCGTACCTACTAGTATGCTATTAGTAGGCACTCTGCCAGTATTGATGGTTGGTTTTGGGTGTGCATGCCACGTAGTACATACCTAGGTACCTACCTAGGTACTAATTGCCTACTAACCGAGTACTCGCCTTCTGTCCGTGCTAACAGGTACCGCCGCATAGGCCTTGGGCCCTGAACAGTACAGAATCTGGTGGCAGCGTACCTCCACCCTTCTAGGGGCAGTGAGGAGCTGGTACTCGTAGAATCGTGTATTCCATCTCACCGTACGCCGACTACCCGCGTGCTTACTTTCGTGCAGTTGTATCGCAACTACATTTGAATTTGTGCTCTCGCATCTGGCGCCTACTGCTCCGTAGTATCCTGTACCGAACAGCTGACAGTGCTCGATGGTACTTTGCATGTCCGGAGTAGTAATATCTTACGAATACGAGGCAAGTATGCCTACCCTGTACATGTTCGTACCGTGCACCGGCGATCATGATGCGTTCTTGGGCAGGCAGTTCGTTGCGGTGCAGTGTGCCAGCACTACCAAGTACCACGTGTACATGTGCTCCGTACTAGGTACCTAGTCATGTAAGTAAGTGCTTCACACATTGCCCTCCAGCAAGTTCTGGTACCAGCTTGTACTTACTTACGGAGTACTGTACAGCACTTGGCTTGGTATTACCGAGTCCGCAGACGCTTTCGGGTGCGATGCAGCGCAATTCTCACCACGCACTCGAGGGTGCCACCAACACGATTTCGTACGACGGGTACCAGGTGGTCAGCGAGGCAGGCTCTACAACAGGCGGGCTTGTTAATAGGCTTCTATCATCGTGCGGACGGAAAAACAACGCAAAAGTCAATTTCATCCAGACTCCCTGGTTAGCCTAAACTCTAGTTGCTACATGCTCGGTACTACGCAAGTAGGTACCTAGTATTGACAAGTGTGAGCACACTCCGATCGCATCAGTGCATCCTCCACGAGTCCGAGTGCAGCGTTCATGGGCACTACGTGCTGCTGTAACGCTCCCCTTGACCTTGGACTGCGTCCTGCATGCACGTGAACTTTACCGACGTACGATTTGACCCCGTTGCTCGGACGCACAACTCCCAGGCTCATGACGAAGGGTATTTCGTGCTGTGCTCGTCCTACCTCCTCGTCCATTGCATGGGCAATAAATCATCGGCCTGCCGTTCCGTCTCCCTCCCCGTCATCGTTGTTGGTGCTGTCTCAACGCCCTCGCTTGCGTCGTACCGGCTGTCCATGCCGTCCCGCTGCCTGTTCCTCGGGCGCACGACGGAGACCACCCTCGGCCGCCCTGTCCTGCATCGCCCGCCTTGCGCGTGGCCGGATGCGTGCCAATTCGCCTGCCCCGAACGTTTGTGCATGCAAGCCACCATGCCGCGGCACCGGCACGGTAGGTTAGGCGTGGTGGCAGAACTCGGAGTTGTCAAGCTGCGTGAAGCGAGCCGGAAAGGCAGTTGCTTCATTCGGCGTCCTCGTCGTCGACGAACAAGTTGACGGTGCAGTCGGAGTCGTCGTCCTGGAAATAGCCCAAGATGAGCGTTTCGTCAGGTTCGGGGTACTGTAGAATAAACTTCATCAAGAACAGGCTGTGCCGGTAGTATCGCAGTCGCGGGTTGCTGTCGACGACGTCAAAGTGGAACGAGACGAACAGCGAATCCACCTGGCTCCGCACAAAGGGTATGTACTCGTCCCAGTAAACGCCCGGCGAGAGACGCATCTGGTTGGACCGCTCAGCATCGACCGAACGAGGTCACGTCGCTCGTCGCACCCGCATAAACGTACCTTGCCGACTCGCATCAAGTCGAGCTCGAGCCGCCGCGGGGTGACAAAGTGCTTCAAGACGTCGTCCAGAATCTCCCCCACGGCCCCTTGCCACCCGGCAACGCCGCCGTACCGCCGCCCGAGCACCGTCAGCGTGTCGCAGGCCGCCGTCTTGTAATCGCCCTCGTCGAGCGCATCCAAGCTGGCGTCTCGGAGATGCTCCAGGCACAAGGCGGCCGCCTGGACCTCCGTTCGGTTCTCGTCGTCGAGCGCCGAGTCTTCCAAGTCTAAAGAGATGCGACGCAGGTTAGAGAGGGCGTCGTCGAATCAATCTCGGCGCGGAGTGCGTGGCGGACCGTCCAAGAAGTACTGGGCAACAAAGACCAAGGAGTCGAACCGATTTCTGTGCAGACCGTCCGACGACCACCCTTGGCCTTTTCCGCCCTCAAAGTCTGGCTGCGACAGGTACGAGTCGGTGAGTTGGGTGAAATCGTCGTCTTTGACGTCCACCGGCTTCCACAGCATGCCGACCACTCGCATGTAGTCTTGCCTGTTGTACCTGCACATCCACGAGCAGTACGACACGACCTGATGAAACAACTCCCTGTACCTCGGGGCGTCGTCTTGTTCGTATATGATGCTGGACATTGCGTAGACGACGTGAACGAAGCTGAGCATTTTCATGGGACAAGGCTCCGATCGGCCTTCCATTATATCCACCATGGTGTCGAGGCCGACGGTGACGACGGCGGCTGTCGGCATGCTTCGAAAAACATGGGCCAAGGCGATGTCGCTATCGTCGGGGATGTTCTTCATCGACGTCTCAATGTGCAGCTTTAATCTGCTCCGTTCCGTTTCCACCAGGGGCAGCCCGCCATCCGGAGCGTCGCCATGGCGCTCGTCGGCCACCCCCCCGGCCTCGTCGCCGCCGTTGGTGGCAACATGGCCCTCCTCGGACCATCTTTCCCGTGGGCTTGGCTCGGCAATCGCCTCCTTTTCTTCCCGTCCCACGTCGGCATCACGCGGGGGCGTCTGCATCGAGGGGACCGAGTTCACCATGAGCACTTCTGGCCGAGGTCCGGGAACGGCATGGCCGCAGGGAATGACGTGCAAACCTACATGAACACGCGCAACGGCTTCATGGTTGCATTCGCTGAACCGGCGCGGAACCGATTGCGCAAGGTTCGCCACGTCATCCGCGGGGGATGGGGGGATCGAGTCGAGGCTGTCCGTCGAGCGGCGACCATCTGACGCGGACGATGTGGAGGAAGCGCCGCGGCTGGCAACTCTCGACGCCTCGTCGTCGGCGGTGAGTGCGTCGCCCGTCATCTTCCGGCCGGCACTTGATGGAGCGGAGGCGACGGGGACAATCATCATCGCTCGACGCCGGAACTGCGCGTCGACCAGCTGTTTGACGTAAGCCTTGGGACTTCAAGCAAGCCGGTTGATGCCGATGCTGCTCGGCGTGCTGCGGACAAAGGCGGCTTCCAGAGGAAAGGTGATCCGTCAATGGCGGACTGCCCATGATATACCACGGAGAAGGGGCGACAGCCCGCATCAAACATCATTCGATGGATACGCTGGAAAGTGCTCGGCCTTTGGAAAGGACGGGAAATGTTTGGCGATGGCCGTAACGGGCGGTGAGTAACGAGTCAACATGGAAAATCTCGTCCATCTCATCTCATTCGGCTGCCACTCCAACGCAAGAGGGGTAGGAAAGGAGGCAAGAAAATGAGGTTGGAGCTGCAACTAAGCAGATAGATGCCTGCCCAGGCCAAGAAAAAAAAAGCCTCATCGCAAGCCAGCATTTCTGAATATGTCATTGGGGAGTCATTTCGCGCCCAAGGTGGCATAGGTGTCGGTCTCGGAGAAGTCGCGACGGATGCCGACGAGCGTCACAACGGCCGCCTTCACTGGCACTTGACGAGCATCGGCCGAGCGAATCCCCTCAAGCAAGGCACGAGAGGACACTGTCCGAGAGCTAGGCCATGACAAAAATCGAGACGAAATCCTGCCTCGCCCATGTGGAACAAGAGCGTAAAGTAGCCTACTCACCGTATATTCTCAACGTCGGAATCGCGAGGGGGGGCAATCGAGACGTAGGGCGTGCAAAGGAACCGGTTCGACAATAGAGGCAGACCTGCGGTGTACAGAGACGTTCACTGCATACCTTCACCGTCGTGGGGTCCTGTCCTTCTTGTAGGCAAAGGCAAGCCGACCTGCAGGCGCTGTAGAAATGGAGCTGAGTCGAAGAAGCAGGGGGGTTCGTCGGTTGAGGGTCGGTTGAGGTCGCGAGAAGGGATGCGGCAGGTCGACAACGCCCGACAGGTGTGGTATACTTATAACTTACCCTGCCTGGGCAGCAGGGTCGACGGTACGAGTCGGGGAGGCCTGCGGATGACGTGACGCGATCGAGGTCAGCCATGATTCCCATTGTTCGATCATATCCACGGGAGGTAACCTGGCCGTCACCTCCCCATTCGCAACAGACGGGAGGAAGGACCGAGGTGTGGCAGCCACGGCGTCCATCGGGCTTGATACATCGGATCTTTCGATGAATGGTGTGAGGTTATTTTGGTCCTGCTGTGCTGTGGAGGGATCCTGTGGTGTAGGTGTAGTAGGGTATTGGAGGCATGAAGCAGGGCATGGGGTCGGTGGTTGCTTGGACCTGGTGTATACCTCTGTTAGTATGTACGAGTAGAGCACTAAGTACTAGTGCTCGCAATGGACTGGTGGTGCTCGTACTTGCAAGAATTACAGTGTGTGCTCGTGCCTACTGTAGTTGTGTACTTACATGTACAAGTACTTAGTACTGCACAACCGTACTTATCTACTGTGCACCCAAGTATGGTTGTACAGCACTAAGGTATGGCGCGTACTTGTGTTGTGCACAAGCGTACGGAGTACGGAGTACTGCACTTACCTACATAGTAGGTACTACCTAGGTACTAGGTACTGTAGGTACTAGGTACTGTAGGTACTAGGTACCTAGTAGGGGCCTAATAGTAGTTTGGACACTTGAGGTATGGGTGGGGGCAGAGCAGCATCCAGTGACACCTGCTACCAGTCTAAAGGAGGGGGGGAGTGCCTGGCAGGTGTACTGTAAAGGGGGGGATGGGGGATGGAGGGGGGGGGTGAGGAATGCCGTTTGCTCGCGGAAGACTTGCCACTACCATTAATACTGGTTCGTCCACTATAATACAGGCTTCCAGGGAAGGTCGACGGCGGGGGGCACTCGCGGAACTCGGGAGCACTTGGTTCCCGTTGACTAGGCACGTACTGCTCCGTACCTTGGTAGACTCCTGTCTAGTACGGAGCACCCCCCCTCCATACTCCAGGCCAACGACCCACTTCATCGCCTACCAAGAGCATCATCCAAATGACAAGACGATGGAATCACACCTAAACCTTGCCGCAATAAACATGCCATCGCACAACCGCTAACAGAAAGTTTTGTTTCACCTTGGACGCAGTCATTGCGCTTCTCCTTGCCGTCTACAGCTGCATCCTCGACCTCAAATCGACCAGCAGAACTGGCTCGTACGAGTCGTCGACGTCATCACAGGCACCCGACGACTTCTTGTTTGTCGTCGCTCGAAGCCTATCGCGAGCAAGGTTCATGCCCTCGTCCTTCTTCACATATCCCAAAGTCGCCGACCGTTCGCCGACAGGCAGCCAAGCCGCATCACGACCTGTTGTGAGGGAGAGGAAGACGAGAGCGGGCGGGAGAGTGGAGGAGACGATGCATGCTTGCGCGTCGCGCTCCGTACCCAAGACGTATTGTTACAAGTATATACGTACGCTATGTAGTCGTCGTAAATGATGCACGCACGGTAACCGAGTCCAGGAGTCCAGACGCCTGCCCCGATGCCGCTATGCTATACCCTCGGCTCCATGCCCGCCTCGGCTTCCTCTCCCTCGTCACCCGCCACGTCACCTTGCCTTCCCACCTCAGCGGGAACCCTGGGCCTCGTTCGCCTTTCCGACCACCTCCCGGAGCACCCTGAGCTTCTCTTCCGTCACGCGGATGGCCTCCTCCATCTCCCGAGCGTTCATGCGCTCCTCCCGCAGCCGCTCCTCAGCCGTCCGCGGCTCCATCGCCCTCCGCCGGCCGTTCGGCATGTCCGAACTCAATCGCTCGAGGCCGACGCGCTCCTCGAGCCAGTCCCACAGTTCGCTATCCTGCCGCCTCCACATCTCCTCGTAGGCGGCGAGCCGGTCGGCGCTGTAGAAGCCAATGTCCGGCCCGGCGCCCTTTCGGGGCCCGGACCCGAAGCCGAACCACATGGCGACGAGCAGGCCGACGAGGAGGCCGTACATGACGTTGCCCGTGAGCACCGGCCGGACGAGATCGACGAGCGGCTCGAGGAGGCCCCTGACCGGCTCCAGAGGGCCCCAGCCCTGCTTCGCGGCGTGCTTCGACCTCGCCGACTCGTCGTTGCCCTCGGCTGACTGGAGCGCCTTGCTCTTCTTGGGCTTCTTCTTGGCCCTCGTCGAGCCGTTGGGCCCCGTGCCCGCCCGCGGCCGCGTCGACGCGCCCGACTTGAGGGCGGCGAACAATTCCTTGCAGTACTGCGTCTGGCCGTCGACGACGCCCTTTTCGATGGGGCCTGCGTTCGTCCGCGTCGGTCAGCCATCCGTTCAACGTGTTCGCCTCGTGCTGGCCGCGCGCCTCACTCACCCTTGAGCCAGCTTTTCCCCGTCCACTCGGTCGTGCAGTTGACCTGGACGCGCGTCGCGTTGTTCTCGGCCCACGAGAGGCAGTACTTTGTCTTGACGGAGAAGACGTTTCCGCTCGGCACGTCGGGATTCTGCGTCGAGATGCTCAGGCTGACGGCCTTGTCCAGGTCGAAGACGTCGAGCGTCTCGGCGACGATGCACTTGGTCTGCCGCGGCCCGATGGACGCCGTGAGAGGCTTGATGTACGAGTAGGTGCGGGTCTTGTTGTCCGGGCCCAGCCCCTTCTTGTCGTCCATCTGCAGCTCGGTGCACTTCTGGTCGCCCGTCAACCACTTGGACATCCAGGCGACCGACGCGGGCCCGAAGACGAGGTCGTAGACCTTGCCGAGCGGCGCGGGGACGACGTCGTCGCCGACGACCTTGTCGTAGTGCGCGGCGGCGTCGGCGCATTCCGTCGGCGCGTGGCTGGCGGGGCCGGGAAAGTCGGCCGACGGGCTCGTCGGCGACGACGTCTCCCGCGGCGCCTCGCTCGAGACGCCGTTGACGACGGTCCTCGAGGAGACCTTGCGCAGGCCGGGCCGCTCGGGCTCGGGCTCGAGGCCGGACACGTCCGTCGCCTGCGTCGCGGGCACGTCGTTCTCCTCCTCGTCGTAGAAGTCGTCGTCCTCGCCCTCGTCGCTGCCGTCGTCGGATTCCGACGCCACCTCCTGCGTCTCGTTGTCCTGGCCGGCCGGCTCGGCGTCGATCTTCTCCGTCTTGTCGCCGCCGGTGCCCTCGAGCCGGACGCCGTTGAGGGTGCTCCTCAGGGTCGGGTGGCCGAGCTTCCATATGTTGATGATGAGATCGTAGGTCGCGTCGCGGCTGGTGAAGCTGGCGAAGATGTGCTTCGCGTGCAGCGTCGAGATCATGAGGCCGTTCTTGAAGAGCAGGGCCGTGCTCCGCTTCTCGACCGAGACGATCTCGTCGAAGCTGACGACGAGCATCGTCGTCCAGCCGAGGATGTTGCTGCTGAAGCAGAGGTGGCCCTCGGAGACGTAGAGGCGACCGTGGGCGAGGATTTCCCGCTGCAGGGCGCAGCTGTAGTCCTCGATGAGGTAGTCGTCGTCGGGCACGCTCTTGAAGAGCCGGTGAAAGTCGCGGTTCCGCTTTTTGCTGGCGATGGCGAAGCCCGTGAGCTTCGGCACGCCGAAGCTCGCGCTCGGCGAGATGACGGAGCTCGGGGCGGCGCCGGCGGGGGCGCCGACCGTCGTCCCGGTGCCGCCCGTGGTGACGGAGCTCCCCCGCTTCCGGCGGGTCCTGATGGCGCTTCGGATGCTCGAGCTTCGCTGCATCGGCGCGCTCGACTTGCCCTCGGTCGGGTCCGGCTGGAGGGGCGGAGAGGCGACGGCGACGTCGACCAGCGAGCGCGGCCGGCTCGCCGCCTCCTCGGGCGCCGCCTCGGCGACGCGGGTCTGGGGGTCGACGGGCGCCGACTCGGATCTCGTCCTCGAGTCGACGACATCCGGGAACTTGGCGCTCGCCGGCGAGGTCACGGAGCCGGACGTCTCGGCGATGCCGAACTGGCTCAAGCACAGGTCGCCGCTGCCCAGGGTTCGGACGGCCGACTCCTTGTGGTCCATCGAGCCGCTGATTCGCGGTTCGGGCTCCGGTTCGGGCTCGGCGCCGTCGGGCGGGTGCACGGGCGACGGCTGCGGCTTGGCGAGGCTCGAACGGCTCTTGTTGCCTCCGAGGCTGATGCTCGGCGTCGGTATGTTATTGCTGATGGTCGTCGCCGCGTTCTGGGCGGCCGAGAGGACCGAGGAGAAGAAGCCGGTGGAGGAGCTGGCGGCGGGCAGCGAAGTCTCGGCCGTCTCGTCGGTGGGCGTGAGGGGCGCCGAGGTGATGCTGGAGAGCTTGCTGGGCACGAGCGAGATGGAGCCGGATTTGCTCCTTCGGCGAGCCGTCATGCTATGCAGGGCGGACAGGCTGCTGATGCTGCTGCCATCTGCACCGGAGCCAGGGCTCGCCCGGGTCCCGGCGACGCGGCTGTCGGGCGTCGAGGCGGCGACGACGTCTTGTCGGTCCGTCGGCGTCGGCGGCGTGTTCACGATGACCGGGGCCGGCCTGTCGGCGGGCGGCGGCGTTCGAGGGGGATGGGTCACGATCCGGGGCGGCTGCCTCGAGTGTTCGTCGGGCGACGTCGGCACCCTCGCGGCGGCCGGAGGCTCGATGACGAAGCCGTCCTGGGACTCGGGCGAGGCGGCGAGGAGGCTGCTGCGACCGTCGTGGCGATGCGAAGGGCTCGGGGTGTGGCGATACTGGGCTTCAAAGTACGACTGGGCGTTGAGGTGCTCGGCTTGGACGACGGGTGGTGGTGATGACGTTGACAAGTATGCCGTCCGGGTCGGGTGCGCGGAAATGGTGGCAGGACGAGGTGCTGCTGGTGGGGAGCTGACGGGTCGTGCTCTATACGGACAGCCGGTCGGGCCGGGGTCAGCAACGCACAGTTTCTTCTTCGCCCGAGCGCGCAAATGCCAGAACACAAGAAAGAGGCTTGAAACTGGGGAGGGGGTCACGCCGGCTCGGCCGGAGATGCAAGGGGGACAGGGTAAGCGGATCGGCCGGGACCGTGGGTAAGCGAGCGAGCGAGCGGACCGTCGACGCGAGCATCAGGTCCGGCAAGCGGTGCACAGTCCCAGGTCATCATGCAGCATCCATGACCCATCATCCCGGTCGCCACGACCGCGGCGACACCACCATGACCACGGCCGTCATCATCGTCGTCATCATCGTCACGGCCGTGGCCATGGCCATACATCAAGACGTAAAACGGAGTGGGGGTTGGGTGGGTGCGGGCCACGTACGCATAGGCCGCAGCCGTATATGACTCGCGCAGGGCCGAGCCTGAGCCGTACGAGCGAAAGCTCCTGCGATCCAGCTCCTCGTCGTAACCGGCCGTCATCATCGAGCGGGCATCGTCGCTATCGAGGCCGTTCCAGCGGGGTCCGTTGGCTTCGCCGTCGAGCGTCGCCGTCCTGGCCAGCTTGTTTTTTCTCCGCCTGCGCTTGACGGAAAGAGACCTTGGCAAAAGCTTCGCCAGGCCACTGCCGCTGCTGACGTCCATCGTGCTGCTGCCGCACGCTGCGGGTCTGCCCGTCTCGGCCGTCGTCCAGTGCTGTGCCGTGCCGTGCCGCGCAGGTGCAGCGGCGGTTGAAGGGCAAAGGGTCAAGGTCAGAGGACGTAGGGAACCGGTGTCGAAGGATGGTGGCGAAGCGATGATAATTCGGCGACCACGGCGGATGCCTTCAGGGGCAGCCGCAGGCTTGGCACCCGCTACGAGCGCTGCTACGGGGGGCGAAGGGGGGGATTAATTACAAGTCATCAAAGGCGAGCCTACCTGACACGCCAGGCGGTAGGGTAGCATGTGCCTCGAGATTGCAGAAGAAAAGTGATGCAATAGGAAGAAACGGCGGCGTGCTTTGGCCAGGGCAGAGCGAGCGAATTCGAATCGTCGATGCAGCGGAATGACGTGATGTAATGAGGAACCTGCTGGAAATTATTTCAATGTCCGACGAGAATACGATCCTGTTAGGTGCCAGCTTGACTCCGTACTTGTCCATTTGTACGAGGGTACTTGCCGAATGCGGATACGATCGCCGTGCGGGTACAAGCTGGCTGGCTTGCCTCTGCAGTGTCGTCATGGCGTGGGCCTGGCACCTGCTAGTACAGTACATGATGAAAGCACTGTACGGAGTACAGTACGAATTACAGTACGGAGTAATTACGATTATTACGGAGTACAGTAGGAGTCCTTGCACGCATAGGCTCGTCCCGACCGTACAAGTACAGCTTGGTAATTACACTACGCCTACTTACGGTGCCATCGCAGCGCTAGACCCAAGCCTCGGGGGCCAGGCTGCATCGCTGCCGGAAGAGTCACCCTGACTTGCAGAATGTGTCAATTCATCGCGGTTGGGTACCGAGCCGAGTATGCGGCGTCTGCTGCTGGGTTCAACGAGGGAGGTCATGCAGCAACACAGTGTACGGGCAAGTACAGGAAGCGACGGATACTGGTTGGCTGTCGAGTAATACCTAGTACACCTAGTAACAAACTCAGTTCCCACCTAGTACTAACCTTGCCGCTCTAGCAGTTCGACGAAGGCGGTCGATACACCAGCATTGTACACTAGTTGTTCCGCACAGCTTCCTTCCTACCAGTGCGCTTCCTACCAGTGCGGAAACTGCTTGTAGGCGTTATTACCTTAGTACTAGGTAGTACAGAGCATGGAGCACGATGTGCAGTACCTGCGGATGCAGAGGCTACGAGTACGAGTGCAAGTACAAGTGCTTACATAAAAGTTCATTTGCACACCACCGATGACGCCATGTGTAGCACCAACTGGCACATGGTAGTTGCTGTAGAGCGATGGAAGGGACCTAGTCATGCCTTAGCCCTGCGAGTAAAAGGCTGGCTCCCTTGTTTCGCAACTGATGGTACGCCGTGCCTACCGAGGCCACGCACACGTAGATATCTAACTCGTATCGAGGCTGGCATAGCAGACTGTTGGGGTGTATGCATGCGCGTGCGGTGGTCGTTTGGATGAAGCCCAATGATGGCCCGCGTGACAGCTGCGTGACAGCTGCTTGTACAAGCTCACCTACTAATGGTAGTAGCTTCAAGGTACCTGCTAATAGCGTGCTACATCAAGGTACCTGGTAGGTACCGTGTCCGCACTGTACTGAACAATACCAAGTACAAGCGAGTACTTCAGGAGTTGGTCAACGCGCAGGAAGCTCGCGCTAGGTTCGCTGCCGAATCGGGGATCTGCTGGCGGCTCGGTGCGCACCCGTGGCAGCAGCAACGCGACTCCCAAGTATACATCGTGTTGTACTCCGTACAGTACACCTACCTGTCTGCACAAACACCAACCCCCTCCCCCCCCCTTCCCCCCCCCCCTCTCGGGACTCTTGACATTCACCTCAGACCTCAAACTTCGTACAAACGTCCATCATCAACATTTTCCCGACGTGCAGGACCGATCCTGCGTACTGCGACGACCAACGCAACTGCTCGCCTCCTCACGTAACCGCCCCCAGAATATGGCGGCCGCCTGTTCCGCCGATTGAGCGCACGACACTTACGCACTCCCATAGCAACGACCACCGCCGACGGCCAGCAGCCTCCGTCGCATCCCTTCGTTGGCAGCATGGACTCGTCTCCTCTCGTCAAGGCGCGCGATCACGCCCGCGCAGCCGCCGTCGCGACCCGCCAGCAGGCGTCGGACTCGACGGTTGCCATCAGCGAGCACACCTTGGCGGCCGGCGAGTTCGCCGTCGCCGGACGCAGCGCCACGAGCATCGAGGTCCTGCGCACGCTGAAGCTCCTCGAGGACCACCACAGGAGGCTGGCCGAGATCCTCAGGATGCCCCACGAGCCGAGCGAGCCCACGGCCGACGACACGGCCGGCGAAAAGTCGCCTCGGTCGGAAAAGGATCGTCCCGACGGCGAGGACGGAGGGCAGCAGACCAACAGGGAGCCCCCCGCCGCCCGACCGGCGCACGTGGCCGGCCACGCCCAACCACGACGGATGCCGTCCCGTGAGCTGTCGTCGTCGATAGCCAGCAAGCTAGCCTCGGCGAGAGGCGTCCGGTCCAAGTACCGGGGCCAGCCTCTCAGCCCCAGCGTCTCCAACGACCAGGCGCCCGGCAACGTCGACTCCCATCCGCGTAGGGACGAGTCCCAAGCCAAGATGCACAAGCTCATGGACCACGGCACCGGCAGGCCGACGTGGG
Organism: Drechmeria coniospora; assembly: GCF_001625195.1. Classification (NCBI taxonomy): domain Eukaryota; kingdom Fungi; phylum Ascomycota; class Sordariomycetes; order Hypocreales; family Ophiocordycipitaceae; genus Drechmeria; species Drechmeria coniospora. The sequence goes on from NC_054389.1 coordinate 2,434,601, forward strand.
TACCGCCGTCCCTGCTGCTGCAAGAATCCAGCGGCCGAGCCAAGGGTGGTCCGGCCTCGGAGGCCTTGCACGCGAAGGCGGCGAGCGACGACGACGGAGGCTACGGTCGATTCTACAGCACCTTTGGCAGCCTCATCAACAAGATCTCCGCGCCGCTGGCGTTCGCGGGCCTGCCGCTCATACAGGAGGAGGCCACGTCGTCGGAGCTGGCGCCCGAGCTGGCCCAGCTCCAGCCGTCGGCCGGATCCCCGCCCTCGTCGAGGCGCAAGCTTCCCTCTTCGGTGCCCTCCGGCTCCGGCTCCCCCCATCTCGATCCGGACCTGTCCAGGATTTTCTCAAAGGCCACGATGCAGGCGCTCGCCCGGGACGGCCACGCCTCGAGCGACTCGTTCTACGTGGTGCCGACGAGCGGCCACACCATGTCGTACGCCAACATTCTCATGTACGCGGAGAAGGAGAAGCGCCGGCACGAGGCGTCGGCCCACGGCGAGGCGGCGCCTCCGACCGAGGACGATGACGACTTCGTCGACGCGCGCGAGACGCCGTTTCCGCTGTCGCCCGGGTCCCGGCGCAAGGTGGTGCGGAAGCAGGCGGAGCAGGAGCTGCGCAACACCGTCGAGGAGCTCAGTCTGGAGAACCAGTCGCTCAAGGGCATGCTCGACAACGTGTCGAAGCGCCTCCACGCCTTCGAGGTGAGCTCTCAGCACTCGGCCATGGCGCTGGCCGAGAGCCTCCGGACGATGCAGCCCGGTTCGCCGAGCGTGCCGCCGGCGGGCAGGCCGTCGGACGTCGAGGAGCAGCTGGCGGCCGTCGTGAAGCAGATGGAGCGGCTCGAGAGGGACAACCGAAAGATGCAGAAGACGTTGGACAAGTACCGCGAGAAGTGGGACCTCCTCAAGGCCGGGGCCAAGGCGCGACGGGAGGCGCAGGCGAGCGACAGCGTCGAGGACGCGCGCCAGAGCTAGCGAGCCAGGTCGCTCCGTCGCGCGAGAAGGCTTCGGTGTCGCCCGCTCCCGCTCCCGCTCCTCGCTCCCGTTCTCGTTCCCGACCGTGCGTAGAGTGACTAGCAGACGACCGACCCGTCCTGGTCGCCGTGGCGAGCGCGTCAATTCCACCAGAAGCTGACGCTGAAGCTGACGCTCAAGCTCCTCACGTAGTGCCACCAGCCGATGGGGATGACCAAGGCATCGCCCGGCGAGAGCACGCACTCCCGGTAGGCAACCCCATCCAGGCGGCGCTTCATGCCGGCCACGGTCGCCGCCGACATCGCCGCCGGCGGCTCGTCCCAGCCCTCGAGCACGCCGACGTCCAGCTCGCTCGTGTTGGACATGTCGACGCCGTTCTCCGCCGGCCGCGGCCTCATGCACTCGGCGGGGGCCTGCGGCGGGTACAGCCGCACGTACTTTGTGCCGACGACCTGGACGAGGAGGCCGTGGTAGCCGTCGTTGTGGAGGGGCGTGATGGTCTTGGCCGGTCCGAACCAGGCGTTGAGCTGCGGCTCCTCGACCGGCCGCTGGTTCTTGGACGGCGTGGTGGGGTGGGGAGGGACGGCGGACCAGCAAAGGTCGGGGATGGAGATGTCGTTCCGGAGAGAGGGGATCTGGCGAAAGAGGTCGTGCTGGGCGAGGTATCCCACCTGTCCCCGCCCCTGCCCCTGCCCCTGCCCCTCCCCCCGAGCCTGCTCAGAGGGTGCCCCTTCGTGGGGGGGGCTCTCCGTGGACGAGCAACGGCGGACGTACTTGTCGAGAAAGTGGCGGAACTGGATGAGCTCCTGACCCCAACCATCGTCGACGTAGCTCCGTCCAACCTCGACGGGGACGAGCCGTCTTCCGCCGATCGTCCTGGAGAGGAGGTAGTCCGGCTGTCTCCACGGCCGTTGCTTCAAGGCGGGCCAGTCGTCGATCAAGTCGGTGAATACGACAGGCTTTGGCCCGTCTGGGCTGTCGTTCATGTAACGCTCAAACATGTCGAGCGTCCAGCCCCGGTAACGAGGACATGTACGGTCCGGATCCGAGCTCAGGGGAGGCCGCTGGTACGGTTCATGATCCGAAAAGGTGGATGCCGTCTCGGTCCAACGGCTCTGCTGCTCGGCCTCGTCTCTCCGGATGCAGGCTTCCTCGAGTAGGGTCAAGGTTTTCTCGATCCACGGGGCCCCTAGGCGTCCGACGCCACCGGTCGTGATCAGCGCCCTATCGAGACGGTCGACGATGAGGTCAAGCGTGCCATGGTCGAGTTGGCCATGAGCGCGCAACGACGTCAGCGCGTGCAGATGGGTGACGAGGATGAGGACATCCGTATACAAGCATCTCCAGTGGTACGGCACGCGATCGAAGCGGCACGAGTAGAATCTGGTCATCGCCATGGAGGCGACGTCGTCGAGTCGTCGTTGGAGCAGCCGCCGGGCCGCCTGAGCGGTCTGGGGGTCATCTCGACACTGGTCCGCCTTCAAGGTCGCCGCTGCCTTGTGCATCTGCACCAGGAGCCCAGCCTGGCGTCTCAGGAGCTCGTCCACGGCCCTAGCTTGGGGGTCCTTGTCTGGGTGGTGAGGCTCATCGCCGGGCCGGGGATCAGAGGGGTCGGGCAGCTCGAGACCGGGCACCGACGTATGGGCGATCGTGTTCGCGGCCTCTAGATATCGGGACAAGAGCTTGTCAAGTGCCGCATCCATGATCACGTCAGACGGTGAGCAAGGATCAAAGTTGAAGCTCATCCGTCTTTTAGTGTACGTGATGGCAAGGGGTGCTGACGAGCGACAAAATACAACGACACAACCTTGAATCGTCTCAAGTCGTAGGATGGAGGAGGCATGAAGTGGGCGGCTGCGTGTTTAGTGGTACAGATACTTCTGACAGCACTATACTCGCCAGTCATACTAGCCTAAGTATTCCCTGGTCCGCTGTAAATAGGTGCTGCCACTGCGGACCTTTCCCCGTACCCACTGTAAATGTTCAGTATAGTCCCTCAATAGGAGTGCTGGGAGGCGATCACGATATTACCTACAGATTGCATCAGTGTGTGCATGCGCTACCTGTACTCATGATATTGCAATGCCCTTTCGTCTCGTTCCTTGCAACTCCATGGCGTTGGCATCAACTATACATGCGTGTCCTCTCGATATCCGGATGAGAAAAGTGCGGGTGAACTGAAGTCTGCCGTCATGCTCTTTTGTTGCTCGTTTTCATATCACATCTGTTCATGTGACTGTGCGACGAGGGATAAGGGGGGTTGTTGAACAACTCATGCGAACCGTGAGACCCAGCTTGAAGGCGAGCTCATGGATGGGGAGTGCTTTCGCCACCGGGGCAATTATCAGCATCAGAGAAAAAGGCAGACACTCATTCAAACATTCAGCGTCTGTGTCTGTGGCCGATCGCCAGGCATTTGGTCGACTGCCAGCTACCCTACAGGGCCCAACCACGCAAAGAGGGACAGAGGCGGAGAATAATTCCGGGCCGACACCGAGCTCAAGTCATGCGAAACGTTGGTTGATCTCGTGTGGTCACGTCAGAAGCTACATGTTTGGGCCTTGCATGAACGACAAACCAGATGGGCCAAGGCCTGTCGTATTCTTCGGCTTGGCTAGCGGAGATGGGGGTGTGTGTGACTTGCGACCGCGACGGCTGCCCATCGCGTCGCATCTCCCTAACACGTCCACACGCCCACGATACCGTCCCGCCTGCCCTCGACGAGGTACCCGTCCCGGACCCGAACGCGCTCGACAATCGATGGGCTATCCCCCTCCTCGGCCGCCGCGACACCGGCGCCGCAGTCCCACTGCCGACCCTCGACCTTGTCGTACACCTTGGCCACGTTCTCGCCCGCGGCGCTGACGATCCTGCGCGCGTCGAACATCATGCTCGTAATCGGGTTGTCGTACGCGTACGCGTCGTAGATGGATCCCGTTCGCAGATCCCATATCTGGACACAAAACGTCAGCTACCGTGCTCGCACCCGGCCTCCTGTCCTTGCCCTCGCATCAAAGACCTACCCGGATACTCCTGTCGAGGCTGCCGGTGACGAGGTGAACGTCGTTGAACTGCAGGCAAGTCACGGCCCCCGTGTGGCCGACGAGGCTGCGGGAAACCTGTCCGCTTCGGAGATCCCACAACCGGACCATGCCGTCGGCCGTGCCGCAGGCGAGCGCCGACTCGAACACCTGGACGGCTCCGACGAAGTCGGCGACGCCCGTCTGCGATCGCCCCGTCGGTCGCCAGGGGCCGTCGACGGCGCTCGTCGCCGAGGCCTGCGCCGTCGCCCAGATGACGTCCAGCGTCTGCACGCACCGCCCCTTGTCGAGATCCCAGTGCCGGAGCGTCTTGTCCGCCGAGCCGGACACGAGGACATCGCCGCGAAAGTGAAGGGCCGTAATCTCGTCCACGTGAGCCTGCAGCGTGAAGAGTGCGCAGTCGTCCATGCTGCCCTCGGGCGGGTCGACCGGCTGGTCCTCGGCGTTCTCGAAAGCCATGGCGTCCTCGTCCTCGCCCTCACCCTCCTTGCCGCCCTGCTGGCCCTGGGGATCGTAGTGGGCCCTGCTCAGATCCCACAGCTTGATGGTTGCGTCGGCGGATCCCGTCGCGAGGATGTTATCCTCCACCTGGAGGGTGCGGACCGAGGCCGCGTGACCCTCGAGCAGGCCCATGCACCGTCCCGCGTTGAGATCCCAGACCTTGACCGTATCGTCCCGCGATGCCGTCACCATGACGCCAAAGGGCGCGTCAAAGTCGACGGCCCCTATTTCGTCGTCGTGCGCTCGGATCTCGCGGATGCCGGACCCGGCCTCGAAGTGCTCGTGGAGGATGGGCATCGATTTCCGCCGATGCACCTTCTTCGCCCGCCTCGGCGTGCTGTCGGCCGAGCCGGGAAGCCTCTCGTACACGGACTGCGACATGAAGCCGGCCTCGCGGTCATGACCGTGGTCGTCGGCATCGCCGGCAAGATCCGCCTCCTCCTCGTCCGGCGTGCTGCCGGCCATGGCTTCGGCCTCGTCGACGAGCAGCTGCGCGTCCTCCAGCCGTGCTTCGACATCGACGACTGCAAGCCGTCGTTAGCTCACCGTACGACGATTCGAGCCGAGGGAGGCACATCACACACCGTCATGTTCCAGCAAAGCCTCCTCCTGCTCGAGCCCGGCGAGCCTCTCGAGGATGAGCCTTCGCATGCCGTGGAGGTTGGCGATCTTGTTGTCGATCTCGTGAATCTCACTGCTGGCCATGCTTTTCCGAATCCCGCGGAGCTGGAACTCGTGCATCATGGCGGCCCTTTCCTTCTTGAGCCTGTGCAGATGCTTGGGCCCGTGCTCGGGAGCACCCGCCGGACCCTCCTCAAGCAACTTTCTCCCCCTCGACACCCGGTGACGGTGTTTTTTGCCCTCGTCGGTGAGCTCGGGAAAGCTGGCTTGAAAGCCCTGGAACAGCGAGTACGAGTTTCCGTTGTCCGGAATGTTGGACAGCAGCTCGTCCGGCAGCCGGGACAGGGCGCGGTGCTGAATCTCGGTCGTCGACAACCTCGCGCGGACGAGCTCGGTCGGGGTCGCGTTGGCCAAGGAGAAGACGCTGCGCTGTATCGACGGCCGCTTGAGCTGCTTGTGCACCTCCGCCATGGCCGTCTTGTAGTGGTGAGCCGTCGCCTCTGCGTTGGGCCCCATGAGGTGCGTCGCCGTCGTCGTCACCTTGCGACCAAAGGCCTCGAGGCCGCTGGTCTGCGCTCCATGTTTTCGGGTTAGTGAACGAATAGAATCTTCTCCGTTACGCTCTGCTCCGCTTCATTTCGAACAAGGTGTGCGCACAGTGAGCGACGGGGAGGGGGGGGGGTATTCAAACGCACCGAGATGATGGGCTGATCGTCGTCGGAGGCATCATCGGGGAAGCCATAATGGAAGTCCTGATCAGCCATGGCTCGACGGCTGATCCGAGCCTGCCGGCGATCAAAATGGGACACACACAGCTGGTTGGGTAGAAATCGGTCAATCCGCTGGACGGACGGAAGACGACCTTTAACAAGATGAGGCAGGGGACGAATAAGCGAAACAGGCAAGTAGGTAAGTCGGAACCGCAGGGTTACGTGACGCGCGACTTGGATGGCAGCTTCGCCGCAGGAAGTGTGGTGGAGGAGCTGCCACCAAACAATTACTGATTCAGCCACCGAGGCGGCCCCTTATTTCCACCAATAATAGCAGCCAGCCTTTGCAATCGATTTCGACATGGGGTTGAATGCATACTGTATAATTATTCTAGCACTTGTGCAGATGGTGGGGTGCAGCCGAAAGTGTACATGGGCATATTGTACTCGGTACACATATGTACTTGCTGTAAGTAACCATACTATGCTGTGGCGTAGTCATGTACTTACGGGAACACTTGCAGTAACAATATACGGAGTACGGAGTACGGAGTACTCCGTACAACTACTGTATTTACAGTACGTCGCGGCGCTAACAACCAAGCCAGGTACAAGTCCATTTTCATGCAGTGTACAAGGACGGAGTACACCTCTGCAGTATTACGGTGTGCAAGTGCAGTACATGAACGTTCAAGTACGGAGTTCTCCTTATGTACTGAAATTATCTGTAGTGTAAGTACTCCGTACTGTACTGCTGAGAGGTGCCTAATTGTACTTGTACAGTACTTACTTACTCCGATGGTGTACAGTATACCTAACGGTACATGCCTTTCCAGCTGAACATGTACAGTACAACGACATGTACTTGCAAGTGTACGGTGTATGTTACTGTACTTCCAACTACTTCAGAATACTCTGTAATCTTGGAGTGTCCGTATGCAGCCGTAGCTAGTCCGGATACGGGTCACCTGAGTGTTCGGTATTAATCGATAACAGTAATACCAGAGACAGCCTCCGAAACTCGGTGATGCATTTCGACAATTCCTGCTTGCTCGCTACCGACTCCGGCGCAAACCAAGCACGGTCAAACAAGGTTTCCCAACGGCTGACTACCTTCCTCCCAGAATCTGGGCGCGCGCATGAGAGCCGAATTCCCCAATATCCGGTCCAAAGTCCAACCTTCAACGATGGACTCGGTCGTCGACATGGCGGACGCCAGCAAAGCCCTGGATCTTTCGCGCATCCGATTCCAGCTCATGTACGTACAACCTTTCTTACAATGGGTCATTTGCAACGCATGAACCGTGTGCTCATTTTCATGGGACAGTCGTCTGGAGGACACCATCACCTTTCACCTCATCGAACGAGTGCAGTTTGCGCTGAACAAGGTACGCCAAACCGACAATGGCAGCTGCGTGCATGTAAGCCCCACGGACTCGCTCGCTGACGGACCGCAACGCTCTTCTCGCCAGACCATCTACACACCCGGCGCGATCCGCATCCCCGACAGTGACCTGAGCTTCTTCGACTGGTATTTTTCTCAGCAGGAGAAGCTTCAGTCCTTGATCCGGCGCTACGAGTCACCGGACGAATACCCCTTCTTCCCCACGGCGGTGCAGAAGCCGTTGCTCAAGCCGCTCAACTACCCGCGGATCCTGCACCGCAACGACGTCAACGTCAACGCCAAGATCAAGCATTTCTACATTGAAAAGTTCCTGCCCGCCGTCTGCCCCGACTTTGGCCGCGCCGACCGGGGAGAGTCGCAGGAGAACTACGGATCGACGGCGACGTCCGACTTTGCTTGCCTGCAGGCGCTGTCGCGGAGAATCCACTACGGCAAGTTTGTTGCCGAGTCCAAGTTCCGGTCCGACGTCGACAAGTACACCCGCCTCATCCGGGCCGGCGACCGCCAAGGGATCGCCGAATCCATCACCAATTCGGCCGTCGAGCAGACCATCCTCGAGCGGCTGCGCCTCAAGGCCATGACCTACGGCACGGACCCATCCACGCCGGACGGCACCGAGGGGCCGGCCAAGATCAACGTGAACGCCGTGGTGTCCATGTACAAGGATTTTGTCATTCCCCTGACGAAGGAGGTCGAGGTGGAATATCTGATGCAAAGGTTGGAACCGGACGATTCGTCTTGAGTAATTCATTTTGTGGTCCTTTTGGGGGGGCATGGTGGTGGTCGTTGTTGGGAGGGGGGTTTCTTTGCCTCGTCACTCTTTTTCTTTTCCTCCTACTTTATTGCGGAGGACGTATGTAATCGTTGACGGCCTTGACGGCATCACCAAACTTGCTGGCCTCGATTAGAATCAAGTAGCCAGAGGCCTTGATTCCCATTTCCTGGAACGCTCGCTTGCTGTCCGCCACCGCGTCCTCCTCCTTGGTGTACCGAAAGCTTCCGTGTGCCAGGGCATGCTTTTGCAGAACCTCGTCTTCGGGGTGGAAGAAAAATGTCGATGAAGAAGAGCCCTTGGCCCGTTTTCGTTTACGGTCCTCCATTTCCAACGTTGATTCCACCTCCTCGTAGATTTTGGACAAGACCAGATAGTGCGAAAACTCGTACGGCTCCTTGTCCTCGACGGCGGCCTCCACCTCGTCCACGAGCATCGAGTACATGGGCGGGCTGATTTCCGACGGTACGTTGATCAACCGCTCCGAGAAGATCAGGCCAACGTGCTTGCCGCCGTTGATGAGCTCAGGCACGAGGGCCAGGGCCTCGTTCGTCCGCGCCTTTTCGGTGAGGTAGCCCAGCACCTCCTTCATCGGCTCCTTTTCCCTTTGCTCGAACGTGTTGAGGGCGGTGATCATGGCGTATGCGTCCGTAGCCTTGCCATCGACCTTGACCGTCGACCCAATCGTTGGCTGCGACAGGATGAGGTCTGCGAGGGCCGACATGTTGAAGAGGTTCGCGTCGACGTCGAATAGCTGTCGCATCAGCGATTTGACGCCGTGGAAGTCGACCTCGGCGTCGTAATTGAACCACTCAAACTCGACATCCACCATGTCAAAGTCCTGGATGTGCCGTCAGCTTCGTCAATGCGATCTTTGACACCGTCCCTGACGGGAGAATGTGGCATGCTGCTGTACCTCGTCGTCACCGCTGCCCTCGTCCATTGCGTCCACCGCATCCGCAGGTGGCGCCTCTTTTTCGGGATCTCGTGCTCTCTTCTCACCCATGATGGCAAAACTTCTGTATACGGAGCCAAGGAGATCGACCACCTGAAATTCGTGCAGGATACGGTAGACGGGAAAGAAAATGCAAGGGGTGAACGGCCCGAGTCGAGTGAGGATCGCAAAAAAAGCTACAGTAAGTACTTGCAGGGAGTACTCCTTACAGCGTGCAGCACCAAGGTACGACCTGGAACTTTATGCAGGCCATAACAAACCCCGCTGTAAATTTAGTTGTACCGCCCCGCGTTATTACCTGCCGAGTGCCTGCTACTAACACTCAGGTACCTACCAGGGACTAGGTAGTAAGTACTAAGGTAGTATTGCAACTACGGAAATACATGTTCATGCACAACCCGTCCGTACAACGGAGCAAGTGCTGAGTTACTTCAGCACGAAAGTACATGCAACTCGCACTACAATACTTGTACAGCACTAAAAGTACGGGCACTCGTCGTGCTGGAAGTTGGCTTCCCATGCGAGTTACCAGGTATCGGGTACATGGGCAGGTAGCCAACGGTACCTGTACTTACGTGTGTACTGTACTTGTAACACAAAGTACATGTACGGAGCACTTGTGCAGCAGTACTTACTTACGTACCACGGCCGGTAATAATAGCTCGTACATTACGGAGTACGGAGTATTATTAGTACCACCAATGTAGGCACAACATGAAAAGCCAACTTGCGTCACCGTCCCGGTTATGCCTCAGCTGGTCGTTTCCGCCTAGCTTCCCGCACACGTACCCCACGGTGGACCTGCCAACAGCTCCCTTGTCCCTTACAACCATGGTGAGGGCATGAAGAAGGAAGAGTCAACCGAATCCAGAGGCTCTCCAGACAACTCGCACTGTCGCGGTGACGGAGGCAAGGAACGCCAACCCCCCAAATCAACGTCCTCGATCCCTGATTGTCGAACCTCGTCAACTCGTCTCGTATCCAGAGACCCAGCATCGCAGCAGCGATGGACTACAGCGCCTCGATGGGCGAGGGCGAGGATCCCGCCGGCGCATCACCCTGGGGCAACTCGCCAGGCACCTCCCCTCAGCACGACCGTGCCGTGTTTGGGGCGTTGGCCGCCGACGAGCACGCCTTTCCGTACGCGCCGATCGTCTCTCCGCAAACCGCCGACGTTGCCGGCGGCTTCCCGGAGCTGGGGAGAGCGAACACCGAGTCTTCCACCGAGACTGAATCGGTAGCCTCTCCGACGGTGAGCCCGATTGCTGCACAGTCGGCCCGCGGCCTGCCCTCCGTCTCCGAGGTCTCCGAGCCTGCGCCGCCGGCTGAGCAACCGCGACCGGTGCAGAAGCCGGCTCAGGCCCAGGGGAAGCTGCAGGTGAAAATCACGGGGCTCGAGAGGACCGGAAAGAGGGACCCCGTCCTGCGATTCGACGTTCATGTACACACCTTTCCATCCATTGCCGAGGCGAGATGGTAGCCCGTGGCGGACAGAGGCTGACGATGGAGAGCAGACAAACTTGCCACGCTTCCGAACGACGCAGTACCGAGATGTCCGACGTCTGCACTCCGAGTTTGTAAAACTGGCCGACCACCTGATCTCTGCAAACCCCGAGGCTCTTGTTCCCGCGGTCCCGCCACCCGTCACGGCTGCCGGTGCCGGAACGGACGAAGACGAAACGCGTGTCAAGTCGACGATGCAGAAGTGGTTCAGCCATGTATGCAGCAGCGAAGTGCTGATGAAAGACGACGAAATGGTGCTCTTCGTCGAGAGCGACTTTGGCTACAGCCCGCTGCTGAAGATGAAGCAGCCGGCGACGGGGGTGCGCAGAAAGATACTGAAGCAGTTTGCCCCTCCCCCCGACGACACTCCCGAGCTTTCCAGCGCCCGGCCCATGGTGAAGCTGTTTTATCTCGGCACCATGGACGCCAGCCACAAGGTCGACAAGATGGTCAAATCCCGGAGAGGTGAGTGAGCATGCTCGAGCGGGACGTCTCGCATTGGCACGACGCCGCTGACACGGCAACTTCAGGCTTGGGCCTTGCCGAATCCGACTACGGAGTCAAGCTGGGTAGCATGCACGTCCAGGAGCCCCACCCGGGGTTGGCAAACGCGTACAGGAAGCTTGGGAGGATCATCCAGACCATGGGCGACTATCACGCGGCCCAGGCGACGGCCGAGGCGGCCAGCCTCGGCGACACGTTCCAATATCACTCGCAGGACGCCTTCATCGTCAAGGAGTCCTTGACGAACCGGCAGATTCTCATCCGGGAATTCCTGCAGGCGCAAGAGGCGACGCGAGGAAGGCTCAACGCCGCGGACCGCCTCAAGGCGAGCACCAGCGTTCGACGCGAAAAGGTGGACGAAGCGATCGCCTCCCTCGACGATGCTCGACAGTACGAGCAAAACCTCTACGCCAAGACCAATCGAGTGACGAAAAACCTGGTGCTCGAGAGCCGGAAATGGTTCACGCGGAGCGCCGAAGGCCTACGTCTGAGCATCCGCGAGTACGTGATGCGCGAGATCGAGGCCGAGCGGCGTGCGCTGGCCCTTCTCGAAACGGTGCGACCGGACATCCGAGCCATCGACGCCTCGGGCGGTCTCAGCCGGCTCGGTCGCGAGGCCCACCCGCCCGTTCGACGCACCAACCTCACCGCCAGCCAAGGCCCCAAGGGAGACGCCTGGAGCGGCGTCCCGCGCCGATCGGACGCCACGGGCCGCCTCTCGAGCAGCGTCATGGGCCAGAAGCCAGACGAGGGGGACGGCTCGGATCAAGAAGCAGGCAAGGGGAAAGCCGGCCAGGGTGGGACGCCGGATCTGCCTGGCGCCAACGAGGACGACGGCGACCGCATCGATGCGAGAAACGCCGCAAGCAGGTTGGCAGCGAGCACCTTCTGATCGGCGGGCGGGCGCGCGACGGACGGACCTACGACAAAAGTGACGATGCAGCAATGGACAAGCTTGCGTGATGACCGACCCCAATTATGCGGCGTCAGCCGGCGGCTTCTTTCAGTTCCAATTTCACGTTTCCCTGTACGTTGTAGGAGAAAAAGCGACCGCTTCGGTACGCAGGGGTGAGATGCCGTCTTTTTTCCCTCGACATGAAGAAGCGATTCCGCCCGACCCCTACCGTCTATGTGATGTTCGTCGGGCCACACGTGTTGCCACTTCTCTTCTTGCGTCACTTCTTGCGTCACATCTCATCAGCTCTATTCGTTGGACTTTTCCCGTTCCCTCGGTTGTCCATCTTCGATCTGGAAGCGCGACTTGCTCGCCCGAAGCCGGACCTCCATTTAGCATGCTTGCTTTCTATCGCAGGTACAAGCTGTCCTTTTCCCAACCAAGGCAGATGAATGAACTCGTGCCCGTCTACAATGCCTCACCATAAGCGGAGCCAATCCATGCCAGCGGGACGGTGAGACGGCAGGACGGAAGACGGCAGGGAGGAGCTAAAATCGCATACCCCCAAGGCCGTCGAGGGCGTACAAGGTTTGCATCGAGTTCATCGAGTTCAGGGGTCGCGGAGAGTGCATGGTGTGCTTGGGGCTTTTGGGGTTCGTCGAGTTCATCGAGTGCTTGGGGTTCACCGAATGTGCCGGGTTCATCGAGTGCATCGAGTTCTTGGAATGCATGGAGCGCATGAAATGTCCTGCCGAGGCGCGGCGTCTCCCCGCCTTGGCCGACTCGATGATGCCAACCTTCTTGCCGACGGAGCGTGCCTGGCGGACCTCTTGCATGACGTCGTTGAGCAGGCCCATGAGGCGGACGTCGTTGGCCTTCCGATCCATACCCTGGTCGTACGCTTCTTGGTTCGAGGGAATGACGAGGCCGAGGCTGCCGACGAGGGCTTGGATCCGTCGCAGTATGGGCAGCGAAGGGGTGATGCTGTCGGTGTCCATGCTTTCGGGATCGTCTTGTTCGCCCGTCGTGAGCGCGTCCGGCAACCGCTCCAGATAGGCGAGGAGGAGACGGATCCGGGAGTGAAGCATCCTGATGGAATTGGCCTTGGTGACGAGAGACTCGATCATGTATTCCTCCTCCCGCGTGAGGCGAGCGCTGTCTTCGGCCGGTCCCTTCTCCGTCTTGGCTCCATCTGCACGGCCCTCGACCAGGCGACGCTTCCCCTTGCTGTTCATTTCGACCGATCGTGCCGGCCGCCCTTTCCTCGTCGCCGTGGTGGAAGCGCGCCCCTGGGCGGATGCGACATAGTTCATGCTGATCATCTCGGTCTCGTCCGACTCAACGGAGTGGGGGACTTTGCAAAACTGGAGCTTGAGCGTCGCCGGTTCGCCGTAGTCCATCGTTCTGTCCTCGCCGTCTTGGTCATTGTGGACGCCATCGACCTCGTATCGGCTCTCGTACACGGTGAGAGGAAGCTTGCCACCCACCGAGCGGAGGGCGGCTTCCTCTGGATGGAAGGCTAGGAGGATGGCAGACTCGTTCCAGCCGCGGAGTATCTGATTGTGGATGGGGAGGATGGTGCTGGTCGGGCCGGAGCATGGAACGAGCGTGTACCAGCCAACGAAGTCGAGCTGTCGCTCCGCGTGCACGGCCGCCACTGGCTGAAGTCAGCATTCATTCGGCCGCCGATGCCGTGTTGCTCGAATGGAGTGACGGACTTTGCTTCAGCCTCGACCGAAATCGGTCGTCATCGAGCAGATAGCCGCCGTCCACGGCGGGAGCAGAGCGCATGTGGCATTCGAAGGCGTTCTCGACCGTGATGTCGCATCCACGTTGCCGGCCAAGAAGAGCTCCGACTATAGGACCGGACTGGCCTCGAAGGGTGTGGCGAGTGATGTAGTCGGATATGGTGAGGAGGACGAGGGGATGAAGAATGACGCGCATCTGGGAGTTCATCTTGCTCGAGATGAGGGGGTTGGCTGTCGCAGCCTCCATTGTGATTCCAGTTTTCCCGCCGCAGAGCCAAAGAGGGAAATTACGAGGAAGAATGAACAGGGAAAAGGCTCGGCAAGACAAAATAGAAATCAGAGAGAGAGAGAAGTCGGGGCGGCGAAGACAATTCAAATACGGCACATGGTTGGAGGTGGTGCGGTGATCGGTACAGTACCAAATACAAGGCGTAGGTGTAGATTCGAAGTTGGTGGTCCATGCCGCGTGCCAGTGCATTACGTCCATTTAGGTACAAGCAGGTACAAGTAGTGACCTGGTACGACCAACGGAGTACTACTGCTATTAGTAATTGAACAATTACTGTACAGCACTCCGTACTGTGTGCTAGGTTGGCAGTTGTGCTGTAAGTACTAGGTACACAGTTCATGTACTTGTATGTACATACTTAGGTACCCTTTGAAGCATGGAAGCACGAACCACTGGAGGTGGAGCGGGGAGGTAGGGGAGTACTTACGGGAAGAGGGGAGGAGGGGGTTTGTTTAGGGGCTTGCTCGCTAGCTTTTTGACGTCCAGTTGGCCACAGCCATCGCCGTACCTACCAGGTACTAACTATTACTAGGCAGTACTATTTTCTGCGAGCGTGTTCGACTCCAGGGTATAGCTCCATTCACCCCCCCCCCCCCCCCCCCCAAAAAAAAAGGAGGACAGGAAGCTGAGTTTCGACTTCAAGCGAAGCAGATGCGATTCCCAGGTACTCCTTGTCTTGTGCTACTTACAGAATTCTGTAGCACCTGTCGATCGAACCGGGATGTTGCCCCCGATGGATTGGCTCCCCAGTCGGGGTTGGAGTTGACAGTAGATGTACTCACTCGTACGCAGTAATTCCACCAACAAGACCAAATCCGATATGGCGCGACAGCGAAGCTCAAGTAATGCACTTCAGTACATGCAATCGTGCATGGACTAATACAAATACTCCGTAGATATAATACTACTAATACTACTTCGTACTAATACTAAGTATATTACTCCATTGCCTGTACTTACATACATACGGTATCCATCTGGTATCCCGAGATTCACAGTACAGGAGTCATGCGACCTTCGACCCCCATCGTGGGTGCGGCAGAATCCGATCCGTTTATGATTGAGATGTCAAAGGCGCACCTTTCCACGTTGGCCGTACTATGCGACCCATTCCATGTCTTTTGGACTTCAATCGCTCTCTCAATGGCATCCTATCGGCAGACGCCTTCGTCGAGAGCAACGGTTGAAATGAAATCATCGACGTTGGATTGCTTGTACTATGCCGTTTCGGGAGGTACGGACTCATCGTCTGGGGTGGCGGCCACTGAGGGGCAGCAAGAACGCCAAGCATCCGACATCAGCCATGGATCGTGCATTGCCTCTGTCAATCAGCTACATGCTGCAACTTCTTTTCAACGTGCTACGAAACTACTCCTCACCCGTGCCTGCAACGACGAGAAAAAGATGACGATCTGCAAAATACCTAGGAACTATTTCCTCCCTATCTAGTTCTGGATGGAAAGGCGTAGCCAAGCAAGCAGCATCACTCCACCACCACTTCACCACTTTACTCGTCCTCACAGTTCACAGTTCACATGGGCACGTTCATTACACACACGTTCCCCCCTAGGAATACTCATTCAATGCCGAAGGGCCAACACCGAGCACGCCGTTCACGCCTACTGCTCCTGGAAATGTGCCATTCTCAGCAGCCGAGGCTCGCAACGCAACCTGGTCATCCCCGACAACGGCACGGACAGCCGGTCTGCTTTTTTTTTTTCAGCTTGAGCCTGGATATTCTGTTGCCCATTAGAAACGCACCTCCCGGCGCTGGTGGAGCATATACAAGTCAGCATGTCCTCCGAAAGGACTCTGCCTGCGCAGTACCTACACACCGGTCCAACGCCAGCGCCGCAGGCCGAGCAGGTCTGTCAGGCGGACCCTGCAGCCATGAAGCTTACCCGTGGCACCAGCTGCGTCCTCTGTCAGCAGCGCAAGGTCAGGTGTGACAAGAGAAAGCCCTGTTCCAACTGTGTCAAGTCCGGCGCCGAGTGCAGGGTCATCCCCCCGGCGCCTCCTCGCCGGAGAAGGAGACGAATTCAAGAGAAGGAACTCATAGAACGTCTCCAGCGGTACGAAACCATATTGACCGAGCATGGCATCCACTTTGATCCCATCGGCCATGATCTGCCGAGCGACCTCCCGCCGATGGACGGTGTCGACGAGCTCGAAGATGAGTTTGAGAGCCTCAAGGCGTCACCGGATGTCGCCGGCACATCACGATCTGCGGCATCCCGGAAGGAAAGGTATGTGCTCGTAGACGGCCTCGCCTTTTCCTCGGCAAAAGACGTTTCTTCTGACAGAAGACTCCAGGCCACGCCGATCTTGTCTCTCCCTCCACAAAGAAGTCGGTCCACCCTTCCACCTGCCCCTTTCCCCGTTCGAGAGCTCAGATGTGGACTGCACTTCATCGTTGCTAGATGCAAAGCGTGCTGACTGCTGGCCCAGTTCCGGGCTAGTGAACAGCTCCTCCGTGATTCTTCCGACGACGAAGTCGATGGCTCGACTCTCCACCGTGCGTTCGACAACATGTTCGGCAACCAGGGTGGCTTTCCCTTCGTCACCGATGGTCGGGTAGAATCCGTCACTGACGCCCATCCGTCCACAATCCAAATATTTCAACTGTGGCAGCTCTACATTGACAACGTCAATCCGCTGTTGAAGATCACCCACGTCCCCACCGTCCAGGGTCAAATTGTGGACGCAACATCATGCTTGCACAGGATGCCGAAAAACATCGAGGCTCTCATGTTTGCCATATATTCAATGGCCGTTACGTCCCTCGACGATGCCGAGGTTCTTGAAAGATTCGGGGAGCTGAAAAGGGATCTTCTCGGGCGCTACTTCTCGGCTCTGCAGCAAGCCTTGCTCAACGCTGGCTTTTTGCGCAACGACGACTTCACATCGCTGCAGGCATACACCCTGTACCTGGTGCGTACCGTCCCATTGCTACGCCGGCACGTTTGCTGCCGGTGCTGACAGAATGATGGGCTGACTGCGCAGTTGGCCTTGCGATGGTACGTGGATCCGCGTCACGTCTTTTGCTTGATCGGCATTGCCGTCCGCATCGCGCAGCGGATGGGCCTCCACCGCGACCCCGCCGGATTCGGCCTTTCGCCGTTCGAGATGGAGCAGCGCCGGCGTCTGTGGTGGACAATCGTCGGGTACGATCGCCGCATCGGCGAGATAACGGGCTCGACCGTCACAGCGCTGTCGGGCGGTGGAGATTGCAAGATGCCCCTGAACGTCAACGACGCCGATCTTCACGTCGAGGGCACGGATTCGCCTTTGCCCCACAGCGGCCCGACGGAGATGCTCTTCGCCCTCAGCCGCGTTGAAATGGCCATGGCCGTTGCTGGCAATGGCAGCCGGGACTGCCACAGGGTGAATAAGACCAAGACGGCCAAGGTCGGTCAAGGCTCATCGCAGACATCGGCCGCGAGGAGTCCGGGGGCAACCATTCGCATCGCCGGACAAGAGTCGCCGTCGTACACCCTCGACGGGTTCTGTGCGCACGTCGAAGGCAAATACCTGCCACAGTGCGACCCAAAGATCCCCCTGCACCTCTTCACTTTGACCATGACGCGGCAAACGTTGTGCAAGATGCGCATCGTTGACTTCCTCGTCCGAATACACAACGCGGAAGCGATGCCGCTCGAGGACGCCGAGCGAGACAGCCTGTTCGAGCTCTCCACGCAGATGATCGAGCACGACAATACCGTGCAATCGTCCGAGAGCCTACGACCTTTCAGGTGGTACTCGATGCACTACTTTCCCTTCCCGGCATACATGTTCCTCGTCCAGGAGCTTCGTACCCGTGTCACGGGCATGCCGGTGGAGCGAGCGTGGAGCACAATGGCTAGCAATCACGAGCTCAGAGGCTTGCTCAGCCACTCGCGCAGTCCTATGCACATGGCTTTTGGAAATCTATTCCTGAAAGCATGGGACGCTCATCAGGCAGCCATGCAAGCCACGGGCGAAGAAGTCAACCCTCCACAGTTTATTGGCCTTCTCCGCCAACGGTCGGAGGTGCGTCGCAAGGCTCGGGCAGAGAACCTTCAGGATCCGGACCTCGAGGCAACGCCCGTTGATCTCCCGTCGGCGCAAAGCCGTGGAAAAACCACAGCCACTGGCTCGTGGGGACGAGTCGAAGCGATGACGCCCTCGTCAGCGGATGCGTCCGTGACCGGCACTGCACCGGCACCACCTACGCCTCACGTCCCCACGCAGTTGCATGGTAATGGAATGGACTGGTCGTACCTTTCGCCCGAGTATGATGATGTCGGAGCATTGCAGGCGTTTGGCAACTTTGGCGCATTCGGGCTGCCGATGGAAGAAGACAGGGGCGGCCGCCAGGGAGCGGGAAGTATGTTTGACAATTAACGAATTATAAAAAATGGCCACGATGGCCGGCGAATGTCGATTGGGTTTACAGAAGGACACTGCACTGATACAGGGAGATGACGTACCGCAAGTGGTGAGGAAAGAAAGATATGGGTCGGTTGGTAGGGGATCTTGACATTTCCACATACCAGTGTACACGTACCCGCAACTAGCACCGCCAACTACCGCGTACGGATCATTTCATCGTACTTGTATACCTGAGGACGAGTAGACCAGTGAACTTTGCACTCCGTAGTCGTGTACATTATCCGTTTGGGACCGCTGGATAGGGTAGGGAGGGCTACAAGGTCGGCCGATGGCTGGCTTCCATACAAGCCAGTGTACATATATGCACACCTACTTACAGTACTTACTATGCTGTGCTCCGTAGTTTGCAGATCGATGAATATGATACCGAGTACTCCGTGCCTGCACTCCGTTACTTGTAGTTGTAGGTGTACATGCACAGCACGTTAATCCATAACGCTTGTGCAGTACGTGCCCTATTACTTGAAAGTACATGCATGGGTATTTGCAAGTACGGAGTAAGTGTATAGGAACTGGGTACCTAAGTACTAAGTACGGAGTACTCCGTATTTGGTACCTAGTAGTTTAGTAATTTGTACTGTAAATACGGAGTACTTAGGTGCAGCATTGAAACGTCCCGGAAGCGAAATTGTACCTACTTCAATTGCTGTACTGAATACGAAGTACTGCCTGTGCAAGTACTGCACTTTCAGTACGTGCAGAACGCCACAGGTTAGATTTTTTTTGGCGCAAGTATACTGTACTGTGGCGGTGTCAAAGGCCCCCTCCCTCCCCGCCTTCCTCTTCTGTCATCGTGCCCGCTCTCACAGTGGTACGTACCAAGTACAGAGTACAAGTGCTCGAAATGCCAAGTAATCTCATACTTAAGCAAGTACTTACACGAAGCGTCGCGCAAGTGGCCTCTGTAAGCCAGGCGCGTCACTGTGCGCGTCTGCAGGGCGGAGGTGTAAACACTTTCATCGTCCCCACTTAATCTATAACGTCGTGCCGATGCGATACCTACAATACCTGCGCTCAACACCACCAGTTCGAACATATCACTTTCTGCAATACTGCCGCCGTTGGTGTCGCTGGCCATATACATACATCATCTCTTATGCAGTACAGATTCTATTTTTCAGTCTGCCTATCCACCACGCATGTCGACACGCCCGGCGCGCTCTCGACCGCAGCCCTCACCACGGCCACCTCGTCCCGCCAGCTCATGTTCGGTCGGGTTGCAAGCCTCTCGGTTGCGATAGACGAGTAGACGTCCTCCGTCATGTATCTGCCACGGTCTCTGATATCTAAGCTCTACACCCACCTCCAAAACACGCGCCATCCCCTCTCGCCGCCGGTGCTCATCCTCGTGGCCCTGGAACCCGACGCACTCTGTGCCTGCCGCATCCTCACCCGCCTTCTCAAGCATGACTACATTCCCCACAAGATCCAGCCGGTGGCGGGCTACGGCGACCTCGAGAGGGCCGGCAGCGAACTCGTCGTTCCCATGATGGAGAGCCGAGGCGGCGCCGGCGGCGTCGTCGTGTGCCTGGGCGTCGGTGGCATGGTCGACCTCGGCCCGCTGCTGGGTTTGGAGCCCGACGGGGAGGACTCTCCTTACAGCGGCGTCGAGGTATGGGTCATCGACCCCCACAGGCCGTGGAACTTGGGCAACCTTTTCGGCGGCTTTCCTCTGGAGCCGGCGACGCACGACAGGGGCAGCTACCAGGCCAGGAGTCCAGTCGGCGTCGAAGGCGGTCAAATCGGGCGCTCGTACAAGGCGGGCAAGGGTGGCATCGTCGCCTTTGACGACGGCGACGTCGAGGAAGACCTTGGTGCCGTGCGCGACGCGTACCACGCCCTGGTGGACATGCCCGACGTGGACGACGACGACGACGACGACGACGACGACGACGACGCAGGCCTTTCCGAGGATGAGGAAGGCTTCGAAGAGGACGCTGCCCGTGCGGGCCAGAAGCGGAAGAGCTGGTCGGACGGAAACGAGGACGACTCGAGCGGTGACGACGACCGACCTCGTCAACGACGAAGGAGCAATTCGGTGAGTTCGCGACGGTCCATCGCATCCGTGGCCTCCCACTGACGCCGCACAGTCGAGCCCGATCCCTTCCCCCCCACGACAACGAGGACTCTTGTCGCTGCGCGATCCGGATGTCGGCCTGTCCAGCGACGCCGTTGAACCGCCGTCGGGGGCCCAGCCTGGACCGGCACCGTCGGCGCGGGCGCTGAGGCGGAAGCTGATTCGCATGCGCCGAGAGCGGGAAGCGGTCCTTCACGACTACTACAAGATGGGATCCTCGTTTGCCGAGCCCATCTCGTCGATGATGTACTCGTTGGCGTCCGAGCTGGGCCGGGAAGACAACGACCTTCTGTGGCTCAGCATCGTCGGCGTCACGTCGATGGAGCTGTACGGACGATCATCGGCCGGGGTCGCCGCTCCCGTTCGCGGAACCGACAAGGGGCGGCCGACGGGGTGGATGGGCATGAGGGGCGCCCAGCTGCGGCAGCTGCTGCGTGACGAAGTCCGACGGCTCAACCCGCCCGAGGTCACCAACGGTCGCGTGGCGGTGGAGAACACGGGGGTGATACCGACGACGGCGCGGAACCCCGAGGACACGGCCATCCGGCTGTCGCCGGAGCCCCGGTTCCTCCTCATCCGGCACTGGAGCCTCTACGACAGCATGCTGCACTCCCCCTACCTGTTCTCTCGCCTCAAGACGTGGAGCGAGACGGGCATCAAGCGGCTCCACAAGCTCCTCGCGAAGATGGGGGTGAGCCTGGCGCAGTGCAAGCAGAGCTACACGCACATGGACATGATGCTCAAGCGCGAGCTGAGGGCCAAGCTCCTCAAGTACGGCTCGCTCTACAACCTCGAGGAGATGGTGCCGGCCGTCGACACGGACGGCAAGGACCGGGCCGGCGCCAAGGACGGATGGGGCTTCGTGCGCAGCTGGGGTTGGCGAGCGACGCTGAGCGCCCAGGACGTCGGCGTCGTCATCGGCGCCCTCCTGGAGGTCGGGAAGCACGGGCACGCGGCGGACGGGGCCTCTGGCGCGAGCCAAGCGTCGCGGGAGGCGGAAGACGAAGCCGAGTACTCGGCCCAGGGCGTCGAGTTCGTCGGCCGCTTTTGGGAAGCGTACGATGCTTTGGAAGAGTAGGTCAAACGACGGTCGATGCCGACTCGGTGCGCGCGCGAGAGACTGGTTGCTGACCCGGAGATTGACAGCATCGACGCGCTCAAGGCCGGCCTCCCGACGGCTCAATTCCTGCATCGGGCCATCTATCGCACGGGTACGTCGCTCATAAACAAGAAACAGATCAAGCATCTGCGGGCATTTCGCATGTGCGTCGTCAAGGACGGACCCGACGTTTCGCTCTTCGCCCACCCGGCCGCGCTGACGAAGCTGTCCCTCTGGATCGGCGAGGCGCTGGCGGAGCAGGAGAGGGACGCGCACGGCAAGCTCGCGCAGGGCGGACGAGGCACGCCTCTCGTCGTGGCCAGCCTCAACGAGAAGCGCGGCGTCTACGTCGTGGTCGGCACCGGCGGCGGCGGCGGACCCGACACCACCTTTCTCAGCCGCGAGGCGGCGAGCAAGAGGCGCGAGGAGAAGGCCGCTCGGGCGGAGGCGAAGGAGGAGTCACGAAGGGCGCGGCGCAAGGTCCGCGAGGACAAGCGGGCGGCCGCTGCCCGAGGGGACGACGAGGACGAGGACGAGACGGAGTCGGAAGGGTCCGACTCGGACGAGGACTCGGACGCAGACTCGGCCACGGAGGAAGACCAGGCGACGCAGACTCGGGGGTACGGCCTCAACAAGTTCGGCAGCGCCTTCCAGGAGGTCGTCGCGGAAACGAAGTCGCGGGTCCGCATCGACAGCTTCGAGAACTGCGTCGTCGAGGTGAAGAAGGAGGATCTGGGAGGCTTCCTCGAGAGCCTGAGCATGAAGGCGGTGGTGGGATAGTCGACGAGGAGAGCGACAGCATCTTTGACGGGAGCGAAGCGATCCATGGTCCATGTACGGAGCACAGCGAGTTAATGACGACGACCAAGTAGACGTAGCTGCCAAGGCAGGGCCGAGGAGGAGGAGGAGGATTCGTCCATCCATCCGTCGTCAATTTTCCCTCTGGAAATGGCCATGCAACCTGTACTCCCTACCTCGGCACCAGTACACCAACAGCCTGCTTGCTTCCATGTAGGTGAACGCAGTTCTTGCACGGAGAAGGTATTCGCCACTCCGCCGAGCAGCTCATGATAATTCGCCGGTATTGGCGGACAAAGACGGCGCAGCAGCAACTCCATCTAACCTCTCGACGCGGCCGTTGGAGGCTCTGCACACACAACTGACACACACAACAACCACACACAACTGCCACACACAACAGCCACACACAAACTGCCACACACAACAGCCACACACAACTGCCCGCCGCGCCCCACCCTCCCACTCTCGCTCTGACTGTCAGTCAATCAGTCTCTCCCCATTATTATTCTGCCCATGCCGGATCCACCCTTGCTCCTCCACCCTTCCATACTCCGCCACAACGTCTCGATCGAATCTCGGCTCGCTCTTTGGGTCTTACGACCATCCGACCGATCGACCGACGCTCCTCGCGAGAGATTTCTTCCACCTGCAAGAACTCCGCTGCCTGATCTCTCCTCTTCCCTCCCTCCTCCAATCTTCCCCTCCCTCTCCAACTCAGCCTACTCTCAAAGCCTCATTCCCTCGTCCCCTCATCCCCTCGTCTCCTCACCCCGCGCCCTCATCCCGCGTCCTCTCATCGAACGAGCGAATCGCCCGGCCTGCGACCGCTGGATTGATCCCACCGACGGCTCCTCACGACTCTCCTCATCCACGGCCGCCCGCACCTTCGGCCACGAACCTTCGCTTCTCTTGTCCCTGCCTTCCCGAGTCAACTCGACGGGGGACGAGTCTTGCTCGACCTACGACGGTGCACCAACGGCGACGTTGCAAGCACGACTGGCAGCCGCGAGCCTAGCCTATCGGCCCTGCCCTCTTCCTCCTCCGCCACTTTGCTTGGCCATTGAACGAGTACCACGAAGCATCCACGGCCCGGACGGACAGCATCCCGCCAATCCCTCGACCTGACCGTCCGCCTAGTTTCGTCCGACATCGTTGACCTCGGCAAGAAAGCCGCCACCTGTCGACCCGAGTAGGATGGGTAAATCGTGAGTCGACGCCGACTCGCGCGCCCTCGGCGGCCGCCTCCTCCTCGCTGCAGCCGCTGACCCTGATGCTTGCCGCAGACAGTCGAAGCTCTCCCCCGAGCAACTTGTCGAGCTCCAAAAGTCGACTCACTTTGACAAGAAGGAGCTGCAACAGTGGTACAAGGGTATGATGCGCCCCGCCTTGTCGTCGTCGTCGTCGTCGTCGTCGTCGTCGTCCCCTCGTTGCCGATCCATTGTACTCCCGCTCACGACCATCACCCTCGGCAGGTTTTCTCAAGGACTGCCCGTCGGGCATGCTCTCCAAGGAGGAGTTCCAGAAGATTTACCGCCAATTCTTCCCTTTTGGGGACCCCAGCTCGTTTGCCGACTATGTCTTCAACGTCTTCGACAGCGACAAGTCGGGCACCATCGATTTCAAGGAATTCATTTGTGCCCTGAGCGTTACGAGCCGCGGGAGGATGGAGGACAAGCTGGACTGGGCCTTTCAGCTCTACGACATTGATGGCGACGGCAAGATAAGCTACAATGAGATGCTCCAGATTGTCGAGGCAATCTACAAGATGGTTCGCCACTCCCCCTTCTCGCTCCCACGCTCACCCCCACAGTCGCACTCACTGCCACGTCCCTTCCCACCCCTTGTCCGCCTCCTTCATCTCCGCCCCCGTCCCGGTCGCGCGGAATATGTCGCTCACCACCATGACTGTCTAGGTCGGATCCATGGTCAAGCTCCCCGACGACGAGGACACCCCCGAGAAGCGCGTGAAGAAAATCTTCCGCATGATGGACAAGGACGAGAACGGGTCGCTAGACATGGACGAGTTCAAGGAGGGCAGCAAGCGCGATGAAACTATCGTTTCCGCCCTGTCCCTCTACGACGGGCTTGTCTGATGCCCGACCCGGCGGCCGAGACGCGGCCACAAAAGGATCCCGGCGCCGTCCACTTTGTATTTTTCTCCTCCCGGCCTGGACCGGAGCTTGCGAAAGGGAGAGAAGGGGTTGATGAGGGGCCTCTCCTGTTCTGCTGTTGTCGTATGTGGACGTCTGCTTGGCGACGGATGTCGAAGAGATGTTTGACGTAGCAGTCGATGGGTGGATGGATGAATAACCCTCATGACGTGACATAGTACCAAACTTGCACTCCAGTCTAACCCTCTGACTCTTCCGCCGTGTCTTCCACGAAGCCTCCTTGCCATCGGCCTCAATCATGCGCAAGCCGACGGAAACAGAGGGTCCAATCCGTCTCGGAGAAGGACCGGGATCAGTGGCCGATGCCGAGGTGGGGGCGGGGCAAGGCTGGAACATTTGCACCCAAGTTGTACCGGTGTGTATTTATTCATCTTTCGTACCGAGAGCAACGACGGAGCATTGCGTTGCTTCTCTCTTTCCCTCCGACCTCGGCCTCAACCTCAGCTTCGACATTGCTTCGATCTCAACCTCAGTATCGACGTCGACGTCGACGTCGACTTGGCAACGAGCCAGTCGGCCTGGTGAGAAGACGAGTCCAGGAAACGGCGACGCCGTACGATGAAACGACGACAGCGACCTACTCCATCACCATCGCCTAGCATTGGCCGCGAGCTGGCTGGAAATGGGTCTGAAGGAGAAGCTGCAGTTCATCCTTGACGACGAGGTGGAAGACGCAGATGAAGGCAAGAAATCAAGCGACGGCGGGACTCCTGCGATGCACCCCACCACCAGCTGCTGACATGGCCCCCCAGAAACGTTCCTCCTCTACTCGCAGCCCTTGCCCTCGCAGGACCTCGGCTTCATCGACCCCAAGGCCCGCTGCCTCGAAATCGCCATCGGCAACCGCACCTTCACCATCCACCAGTCGCCGACGGTGCTGTCGTCGACCCGCGCAGGTGGCACAACCGGAGCCGGTTCGCCTATCTCACCCCCCCCCGCCTCTCCTCTTTCTCGCCACTGACAGAGTGAACTGCTCAACATGCAGTTGTCTGGAAAGTGACGCCCATATTTGCCTCCTGGCTCTCGCAACCGGCCAACCCCCTCCTAGAGCTCCTGCGCCGGCGCCCGTCCGTTGTCGAGCTCGGGTGCGGCATCTCACCGCTCTGTGCCCTCGCCTTGCGCCCATTCGTTTCGACGTACCTCCTCACCGACCAACCGTACGTCCAGCGGCTCGTGACGCAGAACCTCGCCGAAAACCCGCCACCGTCCGCTGGTCGTCGGGGAAGAAGAGGCCGAGCCGACGACCCGTCCCACCACGGCGAGGTGCTCTTTCGAACCCTGGACTGGGAGACGGATGAGGTTCGCTCCGTTTTCGTGGATCGAGCCATGAGCAGCGGCTTCGACGCCATCATCTCCTGCGACTGCGTCTTCAATTACGACCTCGTCGCCCCCTTTGTACAGACCTGCGCCGATCTGTGCCTTCTGCGCGCACGGGATGCTGATGCTGACGGAGACGCTGAGGACGAGGGCCAGGTTGATGATGATGATGATGGTGATGATGAAGGCCGCGTCAAGCGGCGTCGGCGGCCTTGCTTGTGTATCGTTGCGCAACAGCTCCGCAGCGATGACGTCTTCCTTACCTGGCTGCGCGCCTTCCTGGAGCGCTTTCACGTCTGGCGTGTCCCCGACCGCTTGCTGTTCGATGGGCTGCAATCCCGGGCTGGCTTTGTCGTCCACGTCGGCATCTTGCGAGATCCATCGTGACCGCTGGCAGGGCCGGAAGGAGGGAGTGGCTGCATGTATGCGAGCCGCACTTGCGAGAGCTGTCAAAATGGTGCGAAACAGTTGTACCAGCAGGCAGCGGATGTTCATGGCTAGCATGCATGACAGCATTGTCATCATCATCATCGCTGTCGCTGGGATGATGTCATCGATCCAACAAGTACCGAGCATTGCCATCCAACTACATGGACCTCAGCTGCAGCAAGTAGCAGGTGTGAATAGCTAGAATGCATACCAACATTCTCATCAGCAGCATCACCATCGCCGGCACGGCATCGTTGACCCAACATGTGTCTTAACATCATCTGGGTGCATGGATCTCACCTACACCAGGTGTGCATATCCAGTATGCATGTCATATTCTCACCGTCACCATCACCATCGCTGGCACGGCATCATCAACCCAACATGTGTCCAACATGACCATCTAGCTTAGCTGGACGGGCTTCATCTACACGAAGTAACCTTTCTCTATACAGAAAATGAAAAAAGTGCCCCTGTCCGCGAGCCAGCCCCCGACCAGGGGAAACGCCCATCCGTTCGTCGTGCGATATCGAAAAAAAAAACACATCACCGTCCGTTCCTTTCGAGACAAGTGTGAAGCAGAACCGATACGCCTCCATCCCATCCCATGCTCCGTCCCGGCTGCCCACCGTTACCAGTCTAGCGGCTCCTTCTTCTCCTCGCCGCGGTTCGTCGTCGGCACAGGCACCGCCTGGACCGCCAGCCGGCCGCCGACGCTCTTCAGGTAGCCGGAACCGTCGAGCCAGGGCGTCTTCGCCGTCATGGCCTTCTCAAAGGCCGTGATCTTGCCCTCCAGCTGCATCGTAAGGCCGATGTCGTCGAGCCCATCCACGAGGCACTGCTTGCGGAACTCCTCGACGTCGAAGCGGCAGATGCTGTCGCCGGCAGCGTTCCTGATCACCTGGCTCGGAAGGTCGATCTCGATCTCGCGGCCGGCCCGGGCCTCGCCGGCGATGGCCTCGAGGTCCGCCGCATTCTCGATGCGGATCGGCAGCATGCCATTCTTGAACGTGTTGTTGAAGAAGATGTCGGCAAACGACGGCGCGATGACGCACTTGATGCCGAAGTCGAGGAGGGCCCACGGCGCGTGCTCCCGCGAGCTGCCGCAGCCAAAGTTGGCGCCGGTGCAGACGAGGATCTTCGACTGCCGGTACGGCTCCCGGTTGAGGACGAAGCCGGGGTTCTCCGACCCGTCCGGCTCGTACCGGAGCGCGTGGAAGAGGGCGGTGCCGAGGCCCGTCCGCTTGATGGTCTTGAGGAACTGCTTGGGGATGATGGCGTCCGTGTCGACGTTGGCCATCTCGAGCGGCACCACGACGCCCTTGAGGGTGAGGAACTTGGGCAGGCCGGCCGACGAGGCGCCGTTGGGCACCGACGTGTTGGTGTGGGGTTCCACGTCCTCGGGCTGGTCGGCAATCACCTCTCGCTCGTGCGCGTCGTTGGCGACGCCGTTGGCGACGGGCAGAGGCTTCGTCGCGGGCGCCACGCGAGCCTGCACGTGGGGGCTGGTCTGGTAGTCGGCGAGCTTGCGGACGTCGGCGAGCTTGCCAACGAGGGCGGCGGCGGCGGCCATGACGGGCGACATGAGGTGCGTCCGGCTCTGGGCACCCTGGCGGCCCTCAAAGTTTCGGTTCGACGTGCTCGCGCACCGCTCCTTGGGCGAGAGGATGTCGGGGTTCATGCCGAGGCACATGCTGCAGCCGGCCTCTCGCCACTCGAAGCCGGCGTCGAGAAAGATTTGATCGATGCCCTCGTCCTCGGCCTGGGCCTTGACCAGACCGGAGCCGGGCACCACCATGGCGCGCATGATGTTGGCGGCAATCTTCCTGCCCTTGACGACGTGGGCGGCGGCCCGCAGGTCCTCGATTCTCGAGTTCGTGCAGGAGCCGATGAAGACCTTGTCGACGACGATGTCCTCCATGGGCGTGCCGGCCGTGAGGCCCATGTACTCGAGCATCCGGCGGCCAGCCACCTTCTTGGCCTCCGTGGCGAACGTCTCGGGGTCCGGGACGACGCCGGTGACGGCCACGACGTCCTCGGGGCTCGTGCCCCACGTCACCGTCGGGACGATGTCGGCGCCGTCGATGAACACGTCCACGTCGAACTTGGCGTCGGCATCCGACTGCAGGGACCTCCAGAAGGCGACGGCGGCGTTCCACTCGTCCGAGCCGTGCTTGGGGGCCAGTGGACGGCCCTTGAGGTACTCGAACGTGATGTCGTCCGGGGCCACCATGCCGGCACGGGCGCCGCCCTCGATGGCCATGTTGCAGATGGACATGCGGGCCTCCATGCTCAGGTTGCGGATGACGGAGCCGCAGAACTCGATGACGGCGCCGGTGCCTCCGGCGGTGCCGATCTTGCCGATGGCGTGGAGGACGACGTCCTTGGAGCTGACGCCGGGGGCCAGCTCGCCGTCGACCTGGATGCGCATGTTCTTGCTGCGCTTGGTGATGAGGCACTGCGTCGCGAGCACGTGCTCGACCTCGCTGGTGCCGATGCCGAAGGCCAGGGCGCCAAAGGCGCCGTGCGTCGACGTGTGGCTATCGCCGCAGACCACCGTCGTGCCGGGGAGGGTGAACCCCTGCTCGGGGCCGATGACGTGGACGATGCCCTGTCGCTTGTCGCCGAGGCCAAAGTAGGCGAGGCCAAAGTCCTTGACGTTCTCCTCGAGCGTCACGCACTGGGTGCGGGAATCGTCCTCCTCGATGAAGGAGGCAATGTCCTTGAGGGCCTTTCGCGACGACGTCGGCACATTCTGAGGGGGTGGCGAGCGAGTCAGCGACTGAGCGTGCCATGGCGCCGCCGTGGCCGACGGGGATGGACTGTTCCATGCAACGCATTTTCCATACGTACGTGATCAGTCGTCGCGAGGGTACAGTCCGGTCTCCTGACCTTGCGGCCGGCCTTCTTGAGGCCCTCGAAAGCTTGCTGTTGGCGCTTCCGTCAGCCCCGAGGTGTGCATGTGCATTCGCATGCGTGCGCATTGCGCATGCGTGCAAGTGGAATGGCCTATATGCCTCTCGCCCTCAACGCCGTCCTCCGCTTCCCGACCAGGGTGAGGGCGGGGAGGAGACAGGGGAGGGGGGCCAAGACAAGGTTCGCGGCGGACGCACCGGTGATGTCACCTCATGAACAAGGTGTCTGTCTGCACCAAAGTCAGCAATCAACTCGGACCATACATGCAATGCCATGCAACGGGGCTGCAGGCCGGCACAGGGCCGGGCAGGCACAGGCCGTACGCGGTCCAGACGCAGTCCAGGCAGAGAGACATACCAATGTAGAGCAGAATGGTGCCGTCGAGCTTCTCGTCGACGATGTGGTGCGAGAGCACCTTGTCGTACAGCGTCCGCCGCGCGCTTTCCGAGACGGGCATCGTGGGCAACGTCGGAGGGTGTCGCTGGAGGAGCGAGGATGCGGAATTGAAGGAGGAGGAGTGGATAGATAGTAAGAGGAGGGAAGACGGGCAAGTCGATGGAGGGAAGTTCAGGAATAAATATTATAGCGAACGGGTAATGGTACCTGCCTCGTAGGTAGCATGTTTTGGGTCCGTTACGGAGCAGGAGCAGGTAACGGGGAAGGTAGCCACCACGCATTGGTACCTCGATGCGAAGGGACGACTAAGACTCGCAGCGACCAGCGGGGGGGACCTTCCGAGTCCTGGACGTACCCTCCCTGAAGGGGCGCAGTGCCTGCCTAGTACAAGCGAGCGAGCGAATGAGGTTGCCGACGACGCCGACATCGCCAGCACCAAGCGGCCCCCAGGGTGGGGCGGAAGACCTGGCGCAGAGGTTCGCTCTTTCGATTCCTTGGGTATTAGTTCCTGCCCGCTCGCCACGTACACCGACATGTACCGACATGTACACGTACAGACAGTACAACTAGGTGTACGCTTGCAAGGGAACATGAGAGTACGTCGCAGGTGTACTGTACGCCGTACATGCACTGCGCACCTACATGCACTGCACACCTACCTACTCGAAAGCATTCGACCCGTCCGAGTTGCCCATGGGAGGCCACACCGCATGTCACCTAGCGGTATACTGTGGTTGGCGTATACTGCAAGTACTGTACTTACATTAGCCGTGCGACGGGTTGGAACCCATGTACTTGCAAGTACTCGTACGGCTTCTGCCGCCCACTATTATTATTTCTCTTCTCTTCGGAGCACCGGAGAGACCCAAGGCACGTAAATATCCAAGCCAACCCACCGACGCTCCAACGCACAGAGGAGACGATGAAGGAAGCGAGGCGATTGGGTAGAGGACAGAGGTGTCCGTATCATGCCTCTCCTCCCCACCAGCCGGCCACCCAGCATGCCTTGCTCTGCTGAGCCGACCACCACCGGCCTCGGAGCTCCCCCCCTCGCCCCCCACCACCGAAAGCGTAACTCCGATGATCGGAGTCGCGCCGGCCCGGCCTCTGCACCGGCACGCCAAGGAAGCCAGGGCAAGGACGACAACGGTTCCCTGCAGGGAATTGATTGGCTGTGATTGCTAAGTCCCGCGTCCCGATTGGCCCTGTGCGAGCCGTCCTGGATCCGCCTCTGCAACATGATGCGACGCTTCGTGACCATCCATTGCTGCATCATTCAGTTCTAGCAATACCTTGTATGTACTTGTAGGTGTACATGTACTTACTTACTTGCATGCAACATGTCAAGTACGAGTTCTCGTACAATGCTCACTTGGCAGTACGCCTACGTGTACAGTACTTTGTACCTTGTCCTTTCTCTGCTCATGTGCGGAGTACAGATGGAAAATACTATGGCACATGTGTACTCCGTTGTCGGGGTGGTAATGCTAAGTACTTGAAATATATACTGTAGTAGTACTCCGTAAGTACGTAAGTAATTACGGAGCACGACTACTGTACTTAAGTAAGTACTTACAAGTAGTAACACTACCGTACATGTGCATGTCCTTGCTGTGCATGTCCTGCACTTACTTACTTTACCAGCATAGTTCGGAGTAATATATTGTGCAATACCTACTAAAAGTACTCAAGTCTTACTTGTACAGCAAGTACAACTACTGTATCATACATCTACTAACATGTATGAACGGTGGGGTTTGCCTGCCAATGCGTGCTGTCGTTTTATTCTACAGGCAGTGGCGGCCGTTCATCGCCATCGCAAGCCATCGATCGCCATCATAATTTCCATAAGAATAAGAATACGCTCTGCATTGTACTGTAATGCTCCAGCAAATGCGTTTACGGAATACCAAGTACAGTAAAATGCGGTACAATTAAGGACTGGCCGTAGTAGCAGTACAAGTACTATAATTACTCGTATAAGTACTTACGGAGTGCGGAGAACATGTACTCCGTACTCCGTACTCCGTACAGTAAGTACTTAAGTATTGCATGTACAAGAGTGCACTTACAGTACGTGCAAGTACTGCAAGTACGGAGTAAGTACTCACTCGTATCTGCATAGGAGCCCTCCATCGCCCCACATGAACAGTGACGAACTGCTACGCATCATTGGCTGAGGAGCACGAACCTTCGTAGCTGCCCCACACGGCAGGACCTCCTGTGGCGAGGCTGCAATTCGGTCGAGTACAATTATTAATTACTTATACTGTACTCCGTACTTGTGCTGAAGATGGACAGAGTACAAGTACAAGAACTTGCTCCTGAACCTCCGGGCTCCTGAAGCTCCCCTCGCGTAAATGTGCTGTCCGTGTACGGAGTAAGCATGTAAGTACAAGTAAGTTTACTTGCTGTATCGAGTGAATGGAGTATTAATGTACTTACGTGCACTGCTTAACCTTCCATCAAGTACTCGTGCAGCCCGCGTCTCAAATGTCCTCGTTCCCCACTGCTCTCCGCTTTCACCACTTGTTGAATGTAATATCGTGCGTGCATCTCATGCAACTACGTTCCATTCGCTGATGACCAGTACGAGGGCTGGTACGCTTCCTTTGTACCAAAAAGTACGCAAGGTACTACCTACATATGGATGGTAACCATATCCTTCAGGCTTGGTGGTATGCCTGCGTTTCAGCATTATGCCGTGGCTGTGACCGTAACAGTGACCTCGTCGGTGGCTGTCATCCACAACCGCTTCGCCGTCGTCAACAAGAGGAGTCTGTCCAAACATGCACGGCCCAATGTCGTCCACGGTGTTCGGATGAGCTGGAAAGACTCCTGGTATGCGTAACCGTGGCCTTTACTTCCTCCGCCTCCTTCAACTCCTTCATCTTGATCGTCGTGTCCGTCCATCTCGTCCGGTTCATCTCCTTCGACTCCATCCTCCCCTGACGCTCAATCCGCCCCTTGCTCATGTTGGCTGTCGCATTGCTGGTTGTCGACGTCACCCTGTCGGGCTGACCCGTCTTGGGGTTGAGGCCTTGGACCCCAAGGTAGTCTCTGCACGCCTTCGGATTCCGTCTCCGACGAGCCTTTTTCTCTTCTCGCCTCGAGTAATCCGCCCATCGTCGCGGCTCCGACTTCGAGGATGAAGACTGGGGAAGGACTGCCCGTGCCGTAAGGAGAATCCTCAAGTCCGGAGAGCTGGGGGGTGCTGCCGCGAGTTTCAAGCATACCAGCGTCGCGAGCCGGCCCGGCCATTGGGACCCGGGTCCGATTATTACACTTGGTATCCATGGGCGCGTTCGCCTCCTCGGCCCAGGCCAGCATCCGCCCGTGTCGCGCCCCTTGTCATCGGTTCACCGTCCCTGCCTGGGCCTCCGCCACGTTGTTTGCCGGCTTCCACTGAGCGGAGCCGACTGTTTTGTCCGCTCGTCTCGCCTGCTGGCGAGAGCGCAGTGTGAGTTGTGCCGACTCCTTTTCTTCCCAAAAGCCTTGCTTTCTCAGCGTTCCACCGCGCTCTGGCTTGCAGCTCGGGATCAGCATTCTGACCCAGGCACCCATCCGTGAATTCTGCAGTCTTGACAGCCCTTTTCGTGCCTGGCGGCGGCATGCGTTCCAGTAGGAGGGATGATGCCAAATCTTTCGCCAAAACTTTCGACGCCAAAGCTTTCGCCGCCGTACATTTCGCCGTCGTTTTGACATCGGCCGGAGATGCAGGCGGCAAGACATGCGACGTCGCTCCCTCGGCTGTCTTTGGATCATCATGCCGTTGTCGAAACTCTTGGCCAGATGGATCGCAAGGTAGGGTGGTTGCAACCCCCTGGTCCTGCGTTTTCAACACTCCTGTGACAAAAGGAAGAATATGGCCCGCTTCAATAGGAGCAATGCAAGCACGCGTAGACGAGGCAGCCTAGCAGACTGCCCACACTCGTTGGGTGGCGTGTCGCGCCGGGCAACTTTATTCGCGGCGTGAAGGAACCTTCGAATGCTTGTTCGTTTGCGTTGCCGAAAAAAATGAGGCCAAGAAAAAACAGATATCCGTGCATCGGCCAGGGAACCCATGATGGATGCGGAAACGTGATCCGCGCCGGCCCGCAAAGAAGATGCCGCCGAAAAAACAGAAGCCTACAGTCGTTTGGGGTATCTCTCATACCCCGGCCTGTGCTTGCCCATGTTTGCAAATGGATGCGGCGAACTGTTCATGTTCATGCTCATCGACTCCCTGAACCCGCCGAGCTTCGTCGGGCTGCTCGGGGGCTCCCAGTTCCGCTGCTCATACGCCGCCATTTCCCTCGAGTTCCTCGGCGACGATCGGTCGGCTCCGTTGATGGCTCCCATGCTGATCGCCTTCTTCAGCGGAGACTTGCCATGCGTGAAGATGCCCATGCTTCCGCCGAGGCCCTGCCTGCTGCTTGTCAAAGGAGCAACGCTGGTCGTGGTCTGGACGGAAGCAGGAGTCCGGTTGGTCGGCAAGCTGGTTCGTCCGTCAGGGCTGCGCCGGCTGAAGGCGGTCGTGGTCGATTCCGCTCGTCGGCTGACCGTGGGCGGCGTGAACATCGGCGGCTTCAGCGCATTGCTAGCATTGGCCACCAAGGAAGACTCGGCCGGGTCGACGTGTGGGTTGTGATGTGCCATGAATGAGCGACGGATGAGCGTCGTCGCCGTGCCCGTCTGCACAAATCCACTGGCCTCCGACAGTTGCGTTCCGGCGTCCCTGACAACGGGGTGCAATCGTGGATGGACAAACTTGGTGTCGTATTCGTGCATGACCTCCCGTTGCACTATCGCCTGGTCCTTGGCTTGCTGGCCGAATCGCGACGAGAGCAGGAGCATTTGCGCCGACAGGACCACCTGCACCACCAGAGTATTGAACACGGCCACGCTCGGCCGAGGGTCGAGAGGCGCGAGAGGGAGAAACAGCAGGTAGACGAGAACGTGGCCCGGGCCGAAGAAGCAGAACAGCCGAATGCACACCGGTAGAGGGTCCCAGACCGAGAGCTCCCACACGTCTCGGTTCCTGTCCGGATGCGCTCGAGACTCGGCCGATTCGGGCGTCAAGATGTCGGCAATGTATCGCAACGGAGAGGAGGAGACGGGCGAGGATTGCACCTTGACTCGCTGCGCGGAAGGGGTAGACGGCTGACGGTCGATGCTCGCCTCGAACATTCGGTACTTTCTCGTTCGGGATATCGTATACACTGCATTGCTCACGGAGAAGAACACGAGCGTCCAAATTAACGGGTGGACCTGCAACGGAGTGAGCAGAGGACGATGCAGATGGAGTGGTCCATAATCACCAAGAGGGAGAGCCAGCTCGCGCTGCCCTCGTCGCCGAACACGTCATCTTCGGCCGACTTTGAGCCGGAGTTGGCGCGCGCCAGCAGGAAGATGAGGTTCAAGCCCAAGCCAAGCTGGGTGCCGACCAGATTCGAGTCCCAGTCCCTCGTCTCCATCTCCTCCGAGAGCCAGAGCAAAAAGTCCATGGGGTTCAGCATCGAGCTGACGCGCTCCCATAGCGACTTGCGCCGAACAAGCCGGGGCATTTCGACCGCTGCTGACGTGTTGTGTACTCGTGCCCGTAGTGTACGTAACGTACCTTGTTGTTCTGCTCCTCGGGCGGAAATGCGATGCGAGTGGCGAGTTGTTGCCAGAGCCCTCGAGGATAAATCGGAGTTGTTGGGTTGTGGAGACGGATGGATCATGTGTGCAGTGCCGTCGGCTGTGTTTACTCTGTGCCCTGTGCTCCGTACGAAACATACAACGTACTCTTTGCAAGTACTCCGTAATTAATTACAGCGTACTCCGTACGGAGTACTGCACTTGCAATTGTAATTACATGTACACATACTAGTTGCAAGTAAGTAATAGCAGAAGCAAAGTATGCTGGGCGTCCAGGCATGTACGGTACAAGTAGTTCTCTGTTGTCCCCAAGTACTAGGTAAAACTTACTTACAGTACTCCGTACACGTGCTGTACTCCGTAAGTATACCTACATACAGTATTCTGTACACAAGTACGGAGTACTTGCACTTGCAGTAACTACTAACAGGGGCTACATCTCCTTAACCAAAGACCAAGGTAAAGTAGGGTAGTGGTATTAATACTGTAAGGATTAGTGGTATTAATACTGTAAGGATTAATACTTACTAGGTATTTATATCAATACTTATTTGTAGGTAATATTTGTTTTTATTACGCCGTTTCCTTTTGCTGACCAAGAGATTCCCACAGCTCAAGTCCCAACGCGGTTAGCGGCTCATGTGCTGCTGCAAGGGCGGAACACAGGCGGGGTGTGGCCGTGCTGCATCGGCGCCACTCCCTGTGACGTCCCGACTCCCCCTAAAGGCTACTTTTGCACGACGAACCAGGCTGTCGTCATCCAGGCCAGCTCCCGCATCTCCACCATTTACGGCCCCCCGGTTGATTGTCAGCATGGCATCGCAAGCAGACTTCAAGGACCGGCAGTTCCTCGCCGTCATCGGGGACGAGGTGAGTGCGTCCGCTCGGCCGAGCGAAACGAAGCCGCCGCGACGGCCACCGAGGCATCGGCCAAGGCGTCAAGCGACTGACGGCGAATCCCCTGCACAGGATTCGGTGACGGGACTGCTCCTCGCAGGCATCGGCGTGAGTGCGGCCTGTTCATTACGATTGATGGAGATGAGGAGCGTCGTTGACAGTTCACGCAGCATGTCACAGCCGGCGCCGATGCGCAAAAGAACTTCCTTGTCGTCGATAGCAAGACGGACAACGCGACCATCGAGTCGGCCTTCAATCGATTCACCCAAGAGAGGAAAGATGTCGGCATCGTGCTGATCAACCAGCACGTCAGTAAATACTCTATTCTTGAGCAGTTTTGCTGTACGATGCTTACATGCTTTCAAGGTTGCCGACAGAATTCGACACCGCATCGACACGTACACCGCTGCCTTCCCCACCGTGCTCGAGATTCCCAGCAAAGATCATCCGTACGACCCGGAGAAGGACAGCGTGCTGAGACGAGTGCGACGCCTGTTTGGCGAATAAGTGGATGCGACTACTTCACAATACTCATCGGCGGTGGTCCGCGTGTCGGACGGATGCAAGCAAGCATAGCGGTCATGGCGCAACCGTGTGGTTGGCTTGGAGCGCAGTCGTGCATTGATTCACTTCATGTTCGCCACCAGTCCCAAATAGTGTTTGATTCATAAGAAAAATAAGCCCTGAAGACCACGTAGACCGTCGAGTTTCAAGCAGTGATGCCTGCTGTCCACTGGGCGATGGGGTGGCAAGGGATGCCTAAAACGAACGTTCGCCTACCCAACAATGCAAAACCGAACAAGTTGTCGTCGTACGCATGCTCACGACGGCTTCATGAAAAATGACCTTTCTCTCATTTCAGTTCTTCGACCGTCGCGCGGCCAATCTTGAGCTCGAGGGTGGCGGTCAGGCATGTCATCTTCTCGCCGTTGGCGTTGTAGGCGTCGGCCCTGACATTGTACTTGCCCTGGCGGTCTGCGTTAGCGGTGGCTCGGGGGAGTGGTATTTTCCTTTGGCGGCACAACGAACCGGTGGGATGGCCCCGGGCAAGTCAACGCTCTTGGTAATATCGAGCTTGCCAGGCTGGACGGGGCACTGGAGGTTGACATTGCCAAGCTGCTCGCAAAGGTCAAGCTTCTTGTTAATAAGCGTGATAAGGCCAAGCTTGACAACGACGTTGATATAAGCGCCCTTTTCGATCGTCTTCTTGACCGTTCCGCTGGCCTTGATGACGAGCGCTCGGCCTCTGCCTCCCTCGTTAGCATCGTTTGTCCATATTGATGGCTGACCTTTCGCCGCACGGGGCGACTTACGGGGATGGGGGGTTGGGAGAGAGGTCCACTCGATCAACCACGACGATATCCTTGCTGTGATCGCCGGTGCACAGGTTCAATGGAGAATCTCCCGGGATCTTCAAGCCTGTGTTGGCGAGGACATCGGACGACGTGCTGGGGAGAACGCCGGGAAGTGCTGCTGCAGGGGCGAGGCAGGCAGACAGGTAAACGAGAGCGATGGAGACCTTCATCGTGGAGGAATAATGATGGCCTTGACTCTGGAACGTGTGCGATGTCGTCGGGGCCCTGGTTCTCCCAAGTCTTTGGAACGATGTGGAAGCGAAGGAGTGATGGCGGAGGATGAGGGCACGAGCGTTGAAGGCGGCCGATCGGAGGCGAGGCTATTTATGGCTGGTATGTCATTTTGGGGTACGGAGCACAGTGCCCCCGTATTAATACAACTGGGCACTCTCAAGTACGAAGTACACGACCGTTGGCTGGGTACTACTCTGGCGGTAGGCTCTCCAATGCAGCAAGTAGTCCGGCTGTGCTGACAAGTACAGACCACTAAGGGGTACGTTCCTACTCCCTACAAGGAGGCAATATCTGGGGGTTGGATGGTCACGCGGCCCATAGACCGCCGCTCATTGGCTGGCGTCCGTGCCTTTGGCGTCTCATCACAACGCAAAGGGAGCGATGACAGAACGATCGCCTGTGAAAGGGTGGCCTTGTTGTCGTTGCCTTCTACAATGAACGAACTAAATTCAAAAAGCCCCAGGCTCACGCTGGAAGACCGTTTTTCGTGACTCCGCACAGGTTGAAGGAAGCGGCGTGTATGTGTCGACCTTCCCTCTCCACTCAAGAACAGGGAGAACCGGTACCTAGAGCGGTAGGTACAAACCTGCACAAACGTAAATGCTTTGGCCAGATGCGTGGCGAGCTTCTCGATGTATGAGTGGGATGCTGGGCACCTACCAAGGTCGGCGGCAGGCAATATAGCTGGCTTCGACGCGAAGCTGGCCAACGTTCTCGTGATGAAAGTTGGTTGATTAGAAGCAGTAGGCCGTGAAGGTTGCTCATATGCGGCACCGCTAGCAAGCGCAGGAGCGATGCCGTTATGCCGGTAGCTGCATAGGCCATCTGCCGATACCTACCTACTTGGGTAGTAGGCATTCGTACGGACGTCAAGTAGGGGCACATTCGAAGACGAAAGCCGGTCCGTCTTGATTGAAGTCGAGTCCCATCGTTTGCACCGTCCTACTTGCCTAGGCAGGTACGTACTGTATGTTGGCAGGTGAGTACGAGGTGGTACTTGGCATTGGCAACACTTTCAAGCCTCAGGCGCCGAGAAATTTCAAAAGTGGTTGAGATCGTGCACGGACCAGCCAAGTAGATTGGTATAAATCACCGACATCCCTCTCCGCTTGCGAAGGATTTTTCTTTTCCTTTTCTCTTCATACTTACCTTGTTCCAGTAACCCGCGATCATGAAATCGGGCTACTAGTGTGGGAGGCCTGCATTGCACATTCGCGGAGTCGTCCTATGCTCGATTGTCCTTCGGGGCCATCGGGGGCGGAATTTTTGATACAACCTCTTCATTTTCATTGTGGCCCGGGGCCTTTTGGCTGCGGCACGAAGAAGGTGATGTGGCAGGGTGACTTGGCAGAGACGTGCTGGGAGGTTGACGGTGGGACAAGTGAGCGCTACGGACCAGGGGAAGCTCGGCCGATGCTTGTTTGCAGTGGGAAGGGAGGATTCGTTTGCATGCCCGCCGCCCGCCGCAGCCTTGTCAGATGAGATTAGGCATGCAACACAGGACATGACGGCAATATTACGCAGAGAAAAGCGCAGTTGCCACAGGACAGGTCAATTCATCCACGCAACTTTGTCATGGACTTGGGACCTTTGGCGGTCCTTGCAGCGCACCATAATATGGTACCAGATTTGTGAGTGCGGCTGCGGCATCCGTGCAATCTTATTCGTTTTGTCACGGAAGGGTAGTTTGAGATGCCTAAGTACTTAATTGCATTGCCAAAAAAAAAAAAAAAGGAACCTGCTCTGTCTACATACAAATCGTACTAGGTGTTTCGTGTACGGTTCACTTGTGCGCATCTACGGAAGTACGTTGTTGTAAGTACTGTAGGTTCCAATAGCACCTACATTCGCTGCTTACAGCATCTACCACCCAGGCACGGGGGAGTACAGATGCTCATACGCAGTGCAGTAAATACTACTTATGACCTCGTCGTGCTCGTAATACATGTGCTCCTCCTTGTGCGAGTTCCCCTCGATCAAACGGACTGGAGCGGGCCAGCTCACTTGTACTTGCATGGAGTTGTCCTCGAACTGCGTTACATGCAAGTACACCAACTGAACACGTACAGCACGAGTACGGAGTACTACTCGACGTACTCGTACGAAGCCCCCGGTACCGCATATGCGTTGTCGTACCATGGTAACGAGTGTTACCATCGCCTGTAAGTACCTAGTATTAAACAAGCAGTATTACTGTACGGAGTACGGAGTACTTGTACTGTACTTAGTTGTACACCCACTGGGTATTTACAGTACACGATAGGAGGCAGGCGAGACTCCACTCTCACGCAGCGCGTACTTGTACAACGTACATGCACTCCATACATGCTCTCCGTACTCCGTACAAGACTCCGTACTTACTTACATGTGCAGTACTTGTATTTGTGCATTGTGCTCCGTTCTTGCACATGTACCTTTAATTACAAGTACTACATGTACTTAACAGGTAATAGTACTGTATGTATTGCAAGTACGCAGTGCATGGGCCGAGTGCGGAGTAATTATTACAACACACTCCGTACAAGTACTCCGTAATAATACTTGTACAGTTCTTACTCCGTCGTCTGTTCACCGTACTCCGCACAGTACTGTACCTCGTACTGTACAGTACTTGGGAAAACTAGCCCCGTCATACCGTCACACAGTTGGTCTACCCTGCAAACGGGCAATGAATGGCACCGAGATCGATTCATGGCTGAGGCTTCTGCTTGAGCAAAGTGAACTGACCATACTTCGCCGCCGTCGCCTCTCCGCAGCACCCATGTCCCTTGATGAAGGGCATGCACACAACCCTACCTTTTCCTCGGAGCATTTTCTCGGGAAGCGACGTGAGGATCATGCTCAAACTCGAGCTGTGGCCCGAGAGAAATCCCGCCGTCTGTCCCAGCGGTCAACCAGTCGAGAATATCGTCGCAGTTGAATGACGTGGGTTTACATCATGACTAGAGCAGGAACTAAACCAGCCCGACTGGCCGTTTACCTTCTTCGCAAGGGCTCGCAAGTCGATTGGCCCATCTGCTTCGTCTCGAGCAACCTTGATCCGATACTGGGACCCGACGACCTGCTAACCAGCCATGCCAGGCCATCCCACGCGACGAGCGCTCAATCAAGCGCCATTTCGTCGTGGCACGGCTGATAAGACGATCAATCGTTCGCATGGTGTCTGCTGGATTCATGACGGCATTGGATGCTGACAGCTCTGCGGGGCATGTCCAGATTTCTCTGCTGCATGAGAGTTGTCCCTATTCCGCCCTCGTCCTTCTGGCTCGCGGCACACCGGTTTGCAACCAACTGGACTCTTGAGGCCTCCCTCACTGTCACGTCACGGCAGCTGGGTGGGGAGTCGGTGGTAGGGGTGGCGGGTAGGGGAAGGGGGGGGTGCTACCGCCGTCATCGACTGATTGCTTGCCTGGACGACGGGACGCGATGGAACCTTGGCGTCGGAACTGACCAGACGATGAGGACGACGACAACTACGACGACGGCAGCGACGACGGCGACATTGATGAGAGGACAACAATGACTGTGCATTTCGATTTCGATTTCGATCTCCATCCCGCTTCCAACCATGGATGGTTTCCACCGGGTAGCGGCCCCTCCTACCTCAGTCCTCGAACGGCCGCGCCTTCGCTGGATGCTGACCGATCCCGCAGCACCGATCGTTCCCAAGGCCCTGTCCTTGGATCTGGTCCCCTCCCACGTCGCTCCTCTGCCAAACGGCTGCCTACCCACTGGAAATGTTGGCTCGCCTCGGCCGCGGAGTCACTGGACCGATAATTTTGGCCTGAGGCATCGACGCTCGTTCAGCAACGCACTACGAGGTGGTGCTATTCGATGTTGGGTTTAGCGCCTGTCGCGGTTGGTCTCTGCACTGAG
This sequence comes from Drechmeria coniospora, assembly GCF_001625195.1. NCBI lineage: Eukaryota > Fungi > Ascomycota > Sordariomycetes > Hypocreales > Ophiocordycipitaceae > Drechmeria > Drechmeria coniospora. The sequence continues at coordinate 2,476,131 of NC_054389.1, forward strand.
ATGAATACCCGAAGCATGCGAGTTCGAGCGACCGCGAGTACGACTAGGCACGGGAGTGCGGAGGTACGTACCTGCGAGTACTTGTACTGGGTACAGTACGGTGCGCTCTGTGTACGTACAGTACACGTACTTGTGGTACGGAGTACCCAAGGGACTGACCCATCCTGCCATCCCCCATCCCGCGTTCGTTGGTTGCATTTGCATCAGCGCACTTTGGGACCAGCCAACCAAACAGCCTGGCAGCGCCAGCGGCGCCAGCAGGCCTGTTCGTTTTGATCGCTCTTCCCCATCTTCCCTCGTCCTCCCAAGTCCTCCCCATCCCCATCCTCCTCTGCCGTCCACGATCCGCCCTCCTCAAAACCTCAGTCTCCTGAACCTTGGACGCCCTCGAATTCATCCTCTACGACGGCCGCGACTGGCCACACTCGTCTCTTCAGTTTTTCCTCCCTCCTTCAGTCTCTTGACGCCCTGTCCTTGCGCGCACGACCTGCCCACCCTCGACCGATCCCCTCCCCCCCCCCTTCGGATTCCTCGACCAGGCTTCCGACGTTGCGAGAAAGACTTTTCCGACCGACACCACGCACCACCACGCCCTTGCAGCGTGCCTAGACATCGTTTTCGGCCTCTGGGAGCCTGGTACGCTCGATCGCTCGTCTTAGTTTTCTCCCAAACGCCGCCGCCGAGCCTGCACCCTTCCTCGCCTCGCCGCACACCCCCGAGGACGTCTGCCGTCGACTGTCGCGGTCCCCCGTCGGCTTGATCGCGCTCGTTCGCATGGGACCATAGGCTGCCGCATACCTCCCGGTTGCGCCTGTGCTCGTGACCCATCGCCGCGCCTCGTTGCTGGCGGCGTCATGACCCCAGGAGCGCAACGGTAATCAATTTGCTCACGCCTCCACCACCTCGGCATCATCACGAGGACTTGCCGCAGATTATGACCGACAATCCCGCAAAGCTGCCCCCGCAGATCGTAGTTCCCAGTCAGCCTGCCGCTCTCGCCGCGCCCGCCACCCCCGTCATCAAGGGCGAGGTCGCCGCCAACGCGGCCGAGACGGCGGATGAGGAGCCCTACACCATCAAGTGTATCTGCAACTTCACTGACGATGACGGAAACACAATCTACTGCGAGACTTGCGACTCGTGGCAGCACATCGAGTGCTTCTACCCCAACAACAGGGACGAGGCAATCCGAGAGGACTTTGCCCACTCCTGTGCCGATTGCAAGCCACGGCCCCTCGACCGGCAAGCAGCCCTCGAGCGAGCGCAGATGCTGAGGAATGCCGTCGTCAAGGAGCAGGCGGGCGGCAAGAAGCACAAGAGGCCCCCGAAGAGCCACAAGAAGAAGGCGAAGCCCGCCGACGTGCTGACCAACGGCACCAACGGCCACAGCGGTCCGTCGGAGAATGGAAAGCGTGTCGGCCCCGGCGAGCAGCCGCCGCCGTCGAAGAAGTCGAAAACCTCGCATCGCCACTCGCACTCCATCGGCTCCCTGCCGTCCAAGCGCAGCCCGTCGTACGGGAATTCCCGCTCCAACCTTGCCCACCCTCCGAGCCCTGCCACGACCCCTCCCGACCTCCCCGACGATTTTATGATACACCATTACTCGGACGGCTTCTATTCCCTATACAACGAAAGCCCCGTCCCCGACAGCCACAACAATGCATTTGCCAGCATCGCTATACCGGCAGCCCTCGGCCGCTGGCTGCGGGATCCCGCCACGATGAAGAAGGAGGTTGGCCGCACGCGGGCCGAGGTCTTTCACGAGCATCCTCGTACCCCCGCCGAGGCGATACCCAGGCTGGAAGTCGAGGACTCGACGCGGACCTCGGCCGCCGGAGCGACGCTGCGGTGGCGCTTCGTCAAGTCCACGGCGCCGGTCAAGAAGGACGTTCCGCTGATTGAGCTCAACGGGGAGATTGGATTTCAGAAGGACTACTGCGCGAACCCCGATAACCTCTGGGCCGATCTCTCATCCCCTCTCCCCTTCGTCTTCTTCCATCCGATTCTCCCCCTCTACATCGACACCCGAAAGGAGGGCTCTCTGGCGCGCTACATTCGAAGGAGCTGCAAGCCAAACGCCCAGCTGGACACGCACCTGTCGGCCGGCTCGGACTACCACTTCTGGCTCGTGAGCGATCGCTTCATCTCGGAAAACGAGCAGATCACCTTGCCTTGGGATTTCCGACTCGAGAAGAGCGTTCATTCCCGATGGCTGAACCTTCTTGGCCTCAGCGAGGACGACGCCGCCCTCCGGCACGAGCCGGAGATGGACGAGTCGGAGTACAATGCGATTAAGAATTGGATTGACCGCATCCTGTCCGAGTATGGGGGCTGCGCCTGCGATCTCGAGAACAACTGCGCCTTTGCCCGATTCCACCGCCGGTACATCTTTGGGAAGAACCAGGGTCGTCCGGCCAAGAAGAAGGCTCGAAAGTCGCGGAACCACACCATCTCCCCCACCAGTACCGGGCAGGCGACCAACAGCCCGGCCGCCAGCGATGGCCGCGTGGACGACAACGCCGATTCCGACATCAAGCATGAACCGACGGCGTCGCGCAGCAACCTCCTTGCCCGGGACCGAGGACCCTTTCCGCTCGGTCAATTCGACAAGCTGGGCATATTGACGGAGCCGACCGATCGCGACAAGAGAAAGGTTGCCATGGTGGAGGATTCCTTTCGCCGCATGGAGCAAGCGCAGCCTCCGCGCAAGAAGAAGCGGGTATCCGATGGCACCACCGCTTCGACGTCATCCAAGCCCAAGCCGCGGACCGGTTCCACGGGCCCGCCGGCCACCGGCGCCGACGGCAGCGTGCCGAGGAGCAAATCCGGTTCGCCGGCCGCCGGTGCACAATCAAACGGTGCGGCGCACCCCGGCAAGCCAGGCGCGCCGCGGAAATTCTCCTCGGCCCTGGCTCGGCCGACGTACTGCGACGTGAGCATCCAAACAGATCCCGTGGAAGGCGAATGGTTCAGCGGTGCTTGCAAATCCCGCGGGAGCAAGAAGCGAGTCATCTCACTCTCGAAGCGGCTGTTGAACAGCAGGCTGAAGAACCACGTCGAGGAGAAGGAGGTGCAGAAGGAAGTGCAGATGGAGGGGCCGAGCGAGAAGCCGAAAGAGGAGCCGACCGAGGAGCCGGAGGATGAACGGAAGGACATGTCCGACGACGTTCCCAGCGAGAGGCCGAAGGAGGAGCCGAGAGAGGCGCAGAACCTGCAATCGCTGCCTCTGCCGAACGCCGCCGATGCCTCCGCGCACGTGGATCTGCCTACGAGGGAGCGTGAGCCGTCGACTCTGTCCTGCCCCGCCGGTGCCGGACCCAGTCTGTCGCATGCGGGCGAGGATCAACCACACACAGGTGCACCCGCAGCTGCGACTTCGACGACGAGGAGCGGCACGGGGTCGCGCGGAGCCATGAAGACGCCCGACCTCGGAATTCAAATACCTCCCGTCCCTGCATTCGACAACAGCGCGCTTGCCACGACGCCCCTGCCTGTCACGAGCACGAGCGCGACGGTGCAATCACCGTCGTGCAGCACCCTGGCGAGTACGCTTCCGTCGCCGGTGGTCAGCAGTCTCGCCATCAGCCCGAGCCCAGCCAAGAAGAAGCTTAGCCTCAGCGACTACACAAAGAGCAGGATGAACAAGTCAGTGGGGAAAGCGGCCAGCGGGCTGGGTCTTGTGAAGCCTGGCCTGGCGAGCCTGGACGACAACGGGGTGGACGTCAGCATGGCGCTGGCCAAGGCCGAGGACTTGGTGTCTCCCCCTGTGCCCGCGGCAACCAACGATGCTTGATTTAGCGTGTAGGATTTGTCTGTACCATTACACTCGTCGTCGCCGTCTCTCGCCGACCACGGGACGACTTGGGCTCGTACGTGGCTGGGTTGCGATGCCGCCTCGGCGCGCCCCGGCAGCACCTCGTTTCGAGAGGCTTACTTTGGGCGCTCAACTCAATGCTCGTGCATTTTGTGAGCCACTCTTTCATGGCGGAATGGACAAGTCCGTGAACCGCCGTCACGGAATGACCAGTCTCGCAAGGCGTTTGGGAAGAAGCGTTTGTGTGCGCCCATGGAACTCGCCTCTCCATCGGCTTTTCACGGCCACGGCAGTTGAATCCTCAGGATGACTTGGGAAAAGCAAGGGACGACCAGGAAACGGTGGCGTTTTTCCAAATGAGACACGACTAACTCTGGCGTCCATTCTGTTGTTCAATTCAACTTGTATCTATATGCTCCATAGGTCATGCAAGCCAACACAGCTGCGTCTGTGGTGGCAATGCAGCGTTGGGCGCAAAGCACGAAACTTCGCCCTCACTCCCTTTACTCCCTTTCAAATGACGGTGCGCGCGAATGACGTTGAACGATTCCAGCCGGCTGCTCAGCATCCCTCGGATGAGCGTGACCCGTTGACTGCGCGTATCCGTAAATTGAGTGCCCCCCCCGGATCTGAGACATGCGAGTCGTGCTGATACAAGGGGCTCTCACCTCGCTCAAAGGCCGGGGGAGAGGAGGGTAGCATCACTCGGTTCGGCATGTACCTGGCTGGCTCGATGGTCCTGGGCTTTGTCTCATCCATTGCTGTTCCAATTATTTAGAGAGCTTCCCAGACGCAGGAACGGATGCCCGCTAGGCATCAGTGCACTCATCGCCGACGTCCTCACAGCTAGCTACCCGTTACCGGCCTTATGGCTACTAGACGTCGTCACACACTCTCTAGTGAACACATCGCGTCTGACACGTCATTAGCAGAGGAAATCATTACAACATATAGTTGGGAACATGTGTACACTATAAACAGTAGCATCGCCCCCCCCTCTTGTTGCCTAGCCATAGTTGACCCACTTTGGGGGGTTAGCTAATTGCTGGCACAGGTTGGCTCTCTAATCGCCACTTTTTGATTTACAGGAGTTCCGCGCGACGCCCGTCTACCGGTGAGGATTGCCCAAGTTATCTTCCTTAAAGATGAGCAGTGCGAGCCTGTGTCTTCCAAAGAGGCCAAGCAGGCCAATGACTAGCTGCAGAATGGTGATTTCATACGCCAGCCGATCCTCTCGCAGAGGCCCGCGCCAGACGAGCCAGAGATTGAGAAGGGTGAAGTTGCTCGTCTCGACGAAGAGGCCCGCTTCGTCGACGGTGACGTGTAGAAGTCGAAGGCCGGCCAGCAGGTGCAGGATTTGACCGACGAGAGGGTGCGGCTGATGATCGGGCGACCAGGGGGTCGTCGAGGGTTCGAGAAGCCCGCTGCGGGCGTTGAACCTTGGAAGGCGGTGGCGAGGGCAGGGGACGAGGCCGACGAGCTGGGGGCAGGAGTAAAGAAAGTTGAAGATTTGCGGGACGAGCAGGAGGCCGAGGGTCTTGGAGAAGTGGCCGAGGATACCGACGACGGCAAAGACCATGCCGGAAAAGTAGCAGTACGTGTCGCCGACGAAGACCTTGGCGGGGTACCAATTGTGGTGCAGCAGGGCACACGAGACACCGATCCAGGGGAGGAGAAGGTAGAGGGAGAAGAGATGCGAGTCCGTCGCCGGGTGCGGATAGGGGGTTAGGAGATAGAGGCAGTCGTTGAGGGCGATGACGAGGGCGATGACGATGCACTGGGAAACCTCGATTCCGTTGATTCCGGCCAGCATGTTGATGCTCTGGGGACAGAACATGGCAACGCAGGCCATGTAGACGTAGTATAAGGCGCCGAGGTTGACGAGCTCGCCCAGGTAGGGCTGAAGTTGTAGGGGGATGACGATGGAGGTGACGCCAAAGTCAACGAAGTAGACGACAAGGATCGGGATGGCGGCCAGGCCGGGAATCCACCACTTGTGACGCCAGCGGATGTCGAAGAGGTCATCGCCTATGCCAAGGAGGGCCATCGTCTGGAGGGAAATGATGGCGCCGAGGTAGGAGGCGAGCTGCAGCGAGGGAGGAGGGGCCAGGTCAGCTGGTGGACTGGAAAGGAGCAAGAAATCGAGCGCGACTCGGTGTGCTCACCTTGTTGTGGGGGAAGCGGTGGAGGAGACGACCCTGGCTGCCCTCGACGACCTCGACGACGACATCGCGGTTGCCCCCGCCGCTGGTGGAAGCGACCATGTCCTTGTAGAACGGGAAGGGTATGAAGACGATGAGAGTCAAAAGGTAGACGGCGGCGCAGATGGAGCCCATGCACTCGGGGATTTCGACATTGGTTAGCTTGCTGAGATCGCGACCGCGGAGGCCGGCTTTCATGAAGGTCGGGCCGAGCCAGCGGATCATGGCGTAGGAGAGGGAGAAGGCGAGGATGGAAAAGGCGAGGGAGGCGACGAGGGGATTGCCATCTTCATGAAAGGTATTGGCGATGATAGCGAGGGAGGCGCCGCAGAGGGTAACGAGGCTAAGCGTCTCGGGACGGGAGAGCGACGTAGGGGAGAGAGGTGGGTGAGAGAGGACAGCCATAATTAAGTTGGGTGGCTGGCCCTTGCTCGTTGCCTGTAGTTGTTGCCGTTATGAGGAGGTTTGGACAAACGGCATCGTTACAATAGACGATGTGAGCCGCAGGTGGGTCGGCCGGCCGGCGGGAAGACAGTGAAATGTACAAGTATTGAAGTCAACGAGCGTCTGCCAGCAGCGGGAGGCAACAGGGGGCGCGCCTGGAGCAAGGGCGGTGGTGTAAGGTGCAGGTTGCTGCGAAGCGTCGCCACGTTGATGAAAATGGCCAACTTTTAAAGGGAACGGAAGTGGATTCCCGGTGTCGGCGGGTGGGTTGGTTGATGCACCGACGGCAACTTGCGTCGCTCTACGCGCGCGTCTCTGGCACGTGCGGCTTCTGCACTTGCTCTGCTGTACAGTAAGTAGATGCAAGGACCTACACCTAGGTGCCAGTACCGGTACTGTACATGCACAGTACCTGCAGTGCTGTAATTACTCCGTGCTTGACTACACTTTTTACGTACCGGTAAAGCATACGCCGTCTCGGAAGGGCACCAATGAATGAGTTGCAATACAAGATACAGACATAGGGCCACCCTAACCCCACGGTGTCTCAGTGATTATCGACGTAGCGCAGGCAGTGCAGGCAGGCAAGCAGTGCAAGCAGTGCAAGCAGGCAGCGCAGGCAGCGCAGGCAGTGCAGGCAGCGAAGGCAATTGTACACAGGCACACTACCTATCAGGACAGAGTAGTCGGGAGCAGGAATAGCTTGCTGAATTAGGTCATAATAAAAATTTATGTACGGAGTAATTAACAAACAACCAAATTGGGCCATGTCACTGTAATAGTACTGTATTTAGGAATAGCTTACTGAATTGGGTCATGATAAAAATTATGTACGGAGTATTAACAAACTACCAAATTGGGCCATGTCACTGTATCGTACTGTATTTACCCCTTGGCCTACTAGATCTCTATGTAGATTCACGATTACGAGCACCCTCTGTTGTCCATCCTGTGTGTATATATGGACCAGAGCAAGAGGCAATACTGGTATGGGCATTGACCAGGGGGAATACGGGTATAGGCGCGTTGACCACCAACTAGGGTAATACTGTAAGTAGGGCGCGAGAGCGCCATCCTCCTTTTACCTCCGTACCAAATTGAATCATTCAGAAGTGACCTCTTGTTACCAGTTTCCCCCAGAAACGAATCAACACATCCATCCATTTATCCACTCCCAAGCGGGTGCAATGAAAGGCACGCCATCCTCGGCTGCGTTTGTTCCGTAGGCCATGTAGGTTATTGGCAATGATGGCTAGCGAGGCGCCGCAGAGTGTGACGAGGCTGAGCGTCTCGGGACGCGAGAGAGCCATCCTCCTTTTACCTCCGTATCAAATTGAATCATTCAGAAGTGACCTCTTGTTACCAGTTTCCCCCAGAAACGAATCAACACATCCATCCATTTATCCACTCCCAAGCAGGTGCAATGAAAGGCACGCCATCCTCGGCTGCGTTTGTTCCGTAGGCCATGTAGGTTATTGGCGATGATGGCTAGCGAGGCGCCGCAGAGTGTGACGAGGCTGAGCGTCTCGGGACGCGAGAGAGCCATCCTCCTTTTACCTCCGTATCAAATTGAATCATTCAGAAGAGATCTCTTGTTACCAGTTTCCCCCAGAACCAAATCAACACATCCATCCATTTATCCACTCCCAAGCAGGTGCAATAAAAGGCACGTCATCCTCGGCTGCGTTTGTTTTTCCGTAGGCCACGTAGGTTATTGGCAATGATGGCTAGCGAGGCGCCGCAGAGTGTGACGAGGCTGAGCGTCTCGGGACGCGAGAGCGACGTAGGGGAAGTAGGTAGGTGAGAAAGGATAGCCATTTTTACGTTGGGTGGCTGGCCCTCGCTTTGCGCTGTAGGTGTTGCCGTTATAAGGAGGGTTGGTCAAACGGCATCGTTACAATAGACGATGTGAGGAGGGTCGGACCGGAGAGCAGAAAGGAGCCGAACAACCAGGCCGGCGGGGAGATAGTATAATGTATTATATTAGTATTAATACTGAATAGCGTATGCCGGTAGCGGGAGGAAATGGTGGGCGCTGGAGCAAGGGAGCGGTGCAAAGCGGCGGCAAAAGTGATGGCAAAAGTGATGGTGCAAGGTGCAAGTTACTACGAAGCGTCGCTACGTTAATAATAGTGAAAATAGTCAACTTTTGAAAGGAACGAAAGTCGGGTTGGATGGTTCTTTCCTCGATGGCAACTTGCGTCGCAGTACAGGCAAGTACAACTATGCCGAGCTAATGTGCCTGTAGCGGGGTTAAAGTCCGGGTAAGTAGGTACGTAGTTGTGTCCGCTTCCACGCCTATTTAAGCAGGCACTGTGGAAAACCTAGTGGTATTAGGCAGCAACAACAGGAAGCTGAATACCAATCGACTGTTCTGGCCCATCTTACGATACTTCAACTCGTTGCTGCCTCCTCTAGAGCGGATCTCCTGCTATCTGTTGCAACAAAGACCCTAAACCGTCGCGGACAGCTTGGATTGGCAGCGCCTGCCATGCGTTACCCTTGCTACACTGCCACGAACAACCAGCACGGGTGGCACGTCATCTTGGGCTGCGTTCGTTCCGTAGGCCATGCAGGCCATGCTGTCCCTGCGTATTCTCACAACGCTGTGCCGTCCGTCGCGGCAGCAGGCCCGGCCCGCCTTTCGCTTGGCTCGACGCGCTTGTGCGTAGGCGCACTGCGTTGCCGGCCGTTCAGATCAACTGCCAGGCGATGACGCCCTTCCATGACATGCCGACCTTGCCCCTCTTGGACAGGAACTCGGCTGCCGTCACGCCACGGCCGTCCTGGTCGCCCATCGTCGACAGGGCAACAACCTGGACCGTCTGTCCCGGAGCGCCCAGGTCTCTGGCGTGGACGTCGGCCCAGTGCCAAAATCCGTTCGTCTCCATCGGTATCATGTCGTCCTTTCGCCCATCGACGCCGTGAATGGTGAGCAGCAGGAGCGGAGGCTTGCCCAGTCCGTTGGCCTCCGACGTCCAGTGCTCGCAAATCTTGGAGAACTGGAAGCGGACGACGGCTTGGGCGTCCGAGACGGAAATCTCCTTTTCCCTCGGCTCGACGCTGTCCTCGGCGACGCCTTCCTGGTGCCCGTCCGAGTAAAAGGTGGGCGGTTCGCCGTCGATGGGACCCCGAAAGTACTCTTCCCACGAGACGGTGCGGCCGTCGGACCGGTGCTGGTGACGGCCGTCGCGCGGGAAGTGCCTCAGCCCAAACTTGTCGTTGCTCATGGTAAACTGGCCGGGGGAAAACTCCTTCTTGAACAGCTGGTTGGCACCGCAAACGTGGCCGGCTCCCCAGCAGGCGTCGATGAGCTTCCAGGCCCCGCCGTCCAAGCGAATGGCGTTCCAGGCGTGCCCGTCCGGCTTGGGCGGCGGCGGACGCTCACCCCTCTTCAGGGGCGTGTGACCGTACCCCTTGCCATGGCCGCAGACGACGACGCAGTCGAGGCCGGCCCGGTTGGCGATGGCTTGGTACGTCTCGGCGTAGCCCTGGCATACGGCCCGGCCGCTGAAGATGGTGTCCTCGACCTCCATGTGCTTGACGTTGTTGCTGAAGAAGGCCTGGGTATCATAGCTGATGTTGTGGTGGCACCAGCTGAAGATGGCCCGCGCTTTATCCGCCGAGGAGGGGAAGGGGCCGCAGAGGCCGCGGGCGAGGTGACCGACCGGGTCGTTCCGAGGAAGACTCGCGGTCGGGTACTGCGCCGCCACAGCGTCCGGGCCGCTCCAGTCCCGACAAACCCAACAATCAGGAAACGGCTGCGCTTGCCGTTCCGGTTCGGCAACCCGGCCCGAGAATGAATGAATCTGCGTAACCGACGGCCGCGAGGCATGAGGGATTGCGGGCGGCGCCTCGTCGTCCTGGCGCGGCGTCGGAATCGGCGGCGTCGACCGGGCGCTTTCGGAGCCTCGAACGGGCATCGGAGGCAACTTTCGAGCCGCGGGCTTGGGCTCGGCCGCCTCGGGCGGCGGAATCGGCGACCTCGCAGGCCTCGACGGCAGCCTCGGAGGAAGACTCGGCCTCGACGGCACCGTCGGCGTTGGCCTGGGCGATGGCCGGGTTTCTTTGGAACCGAACTTGCTACCCTTTGCAGCGCCCGATTGCTTCTCGGCCGCCTCCTTGGCCGCAGCTTCGGTCTCCTTCGCCTTCGCCTCGAGCTCCCGCCTCGTGGGGGCCAGCGGGGGTAGGCTCGAGGGATCGTAGGTCGGGGGCAACATGCGGCCGCCGTTGGACGCCTGACTCGAGATGGAGGACGCCGGGTGGCCGATGGAGACGGACGACACGGTCGAGAGCTGCGATCTCTCCGACGATGCAGAGCTGGGTCGACGTGCCAAGCTTGCCAAGAGGCCAGCTTGGGCTGCTAGGTGCTGTCGGGGTGGCGGCGACGATTGGGACGACGGTGTGCGGGACGGCAGCACAGGCGGAGGGGGCGGAGGGAGTCGACGGCCATCCGACTTTGTCTGCCGCGACGACTCGACGGGGGAAGCGATCGAAGGCTGGGACTCGCGGCGAGGCAGCGGAGGCGGCGCGTTGTTTCTGATGGGCCGCGGAGGCAGCGTTGGCGTTGGTGTTGGCGCTGCTTTCGCTTTCGCCGTCGCCGCCGCGAGCCCATGTGTCGATGGCGAACCGACGGGCGAAGTCGGCGTAGGCAGTGACGGCTTCTTGCGTGAGGGACTAGCCGTGTCGAAATTCTTTTGCTTGTTGAGCGCCGCAATTCTCTCGGCGAGCGAGTTGAACTGGGGCTCGTCCGCGTCGGCCATGGTGGTTCCTAGCACCTAGCAGGGGGGCGAGTGTTGTCGACGACGGTGGCAGCGCCGGCATCGAGACGTCGGCTGGGAGCAGGAAGCCGGAGGCGGTGGGGAGCAGGAAGCCGGAGGCGGTGACGGCTGGAAACCAAGTCGATACCGACCTGATTGTTGGAGTTGGGTGTGGTGTGCAAAGGTTTCTGCCATAGAGGCCTACCCGCAGGAGTGAGTGCCAGCGTTCAATCGTACTCGGAGGTGTTGGTTGGTGGACAGCACTTGCAAGTACCATCTGGCAAGGGACCAAGTTGGCTGATTGGCCGTATCCGAGTCCTGGCATGTACTTGCACAAGTAGGCACAGTACAGGTACTGTGGGCATGTACTTGCTTGTACGGAGTCCTGTGGATGATATTTGTAGAGGGTACCTCGCACTGATGGGGGACACATATATTCCGTACGTAACATGTACATGTTAGTTCACATCGACTAGCAGCGCAACGCGCACACGACGCAGCATAATGGGAATAGCGCCCCTAGCAATACACCTAAAACATGGTGTTGGGTACGGAGTACGGGGCACTTTTCGTGTACTCGTCGGTGCCTCCTCTGCTGTGCGGCGTAGGAAAGGAGCTGCACAAGTACACCTGGTACAGTGTTGTGCAGGGACTTGCGATGCGACATGTACTTGCTGAAGCAGCAAGGTGAGTATCAAGGAACAGGAAGGCCATGCAGAAGAACCCTTCATACCTGTACGGGGACCAGATACCCAGAGCGAACCGGCCGAGTGCTAACCTGACAGTAGGTTGGCGGGAATGGCCAAAAGCCGGGGCCTGCTCCAAAAAGACACTGTGGCCATGAATGGCTGCCCAGGAGGTGAGGTGGATGTCGATCGTAACGTCTCTTGTTCTATCCGTGCCCCGATAACGTCGTTTGTCCGGAGACGACCAGTTCAACAACCGCAAGTGACATCTGGTACGCTGCGTCTGCACTACCTACTAGTAGCTTCGCTGTACAACCTCCACTGCAGCTGCCACCACGACCGTACTGTACCTGTACATGTCCACTCGCTCGTACGCCCAATTCTTTCTTACCAGAGCCAGGGGCTCGGCGTCTCTGGTTTTGGGCCCAATAGATACCGGAAAACATACCATACATACTTGGGCTTGCCCTTTTTTTTTTCATTCGGCTTCGTACGGAGTACTCGCACCCACACTCGCACCCGTGGCCAGCAAGGTTGGACGAAGCGGCCGGCCTCAGTGCCCGACCACGTCATCAGCAGCAAAAGCATGTCGAGCTGTATACGACAATAAAGCGATGAAATGGTGTTGGTCGTTCCTAACAGCGCTGGCAACGTACGATGGATCGATCGCATGGTCTTTGCCTCGTCGCCGAGTCTCGGACGAGACAGCGACTGAAAAGCCGACTGAGCCAGACGCGTCGGGAGCTGTAGACGCTGTCACGGAGTACGCGTAGTCAGGTGCCACTGTGCCCGAGGACGACAGCCTCGACCATCGTCACCATCGCCCAACGTACCCAGATAGAGCAGGTGGGTAGAAAAACTCGAATACACATATGGAAACACCTGGCGCGCACACCTAGGTATTTATGATTGTTCTTCGTAGCAATCCATCTAGTACTACTGCATTTTCTTCCACACTGCAAACTGTCTGATGATTCATGCGTGTGCAGTGCAGCCCGCAACCCGGTACCCACCCCCGTGGGGTCGGGAGATCGAAAAGACAACCCCCCACACCCCCGCCCCCACGACTCCTGCCTGCCCACCAACGCCAAGGTAGTCCTCTTTTTTAGTACCTACTTAGGGCTCCGTAGTTGTGCAGTACTCCGTACAACCGAGGTCGATTACAATGCCACCGACGTGGGGAGCGACGTGAAGCTGAGAAGCAAGGTCGGTCGTAGAGTGGCGCCACCGGCTGGACGCGGATGTGGACGAAGCCGAAGCCGAGAAGGGCACAAATGGGAATGGCGGGGCGGCGAGTCCGCACGAGGTGGCGGACAAAGGTGGCGGAAAAGTCGAGCCAACGGCCCCCCTCAACGCGGCCTGTGGGTATTACCACTCGAGACGCAATTGTCATTTCGGCTTCACGATGTACACCTACGCACGGTGAAGATGTTCGAGATGGTCATTGTGCAAGGCCGACTCTGAATGAGGCGCGTGGGGACATGGACGAGAGCGTGCTAATGGACGAAGCGGAAAGAGGACTTTCCCTCCATTTCCCTTCACTCCCTTTGCTCTCCCTCCCGTTTGCTCAGCCCCTTTTCCTTCTCTCGCTTGTCCCCTTGCTTCACTCCCCATTAATCCTTGACGGAGGATGGCAGCAGCAAGGCGAGTGGAACAGGGACGTCGAAGAATGATTGGTCGTGGGCAGGGGCAGGGCTACCTTTGACCGCGAGTGATGCTGTGCTCACTAATTGTTGAGTAATATCTCTATCAGGGTTGCCAATGCCGAATTTTTCATGGCAGACAAAGCTGGGGACCTTTCTTCTTGCTTGTGTTGCGCTTGCTTTTGCCTTTGCTTTTCGTTGTACCGAGGTGCATGTGCATCCAATAGGTCTGTTCCAGGCTAGATGTAGCATGAGGGCGGAGTACTCCTATTTCTTATTGTTTGGGCCGATTGAAGAATGATGGCGCAAATGCAGACTTGTATGATGAGCCATCCGCTTGGCTCGCTATTCAGCAAGGGATATGGGCTTTGGAAAGCGGCAATGCCGTATGTGGGTGTCAAGTACATTGGCAAATGGGCTGACGGTAGGAAATGGTTCTAGGGTAGTGGACTTGGGACGAAAAACGTGCAAGTGAGTACGGATGGCCGCGGTCCGGATTCTCGTCGATGGCCATTGGCATCAAGCCGTGAGACAACACAGAAAGTAAGTACGCGTACTTGTACTCCGTAAGTACGTAATGTCAGATCCGAACAGGTGGAATGGATCACAATGTACAAATCAAGTACGAAACGGAGTCTGTAGGTAATACGAGGTCCCCGCCTAGATTTATGGCGGCGGGACACCCCGTCCTAGCGTCCGAGGCTGCTGGCGCACCAGTTAGCGTCTACTTACGACCTCTGTCCTACTAGGTATGTACCGAGTACTCCGTACAAGTACTCACCTCCTTGTACTCCGTACATGCACATATAATTACTTACAGCACGGTGTACTCTGTACTGCATACTTCGTTGAGCACCTGGGGAGTGTATCTAGGGCAGGCCTGCTGCTCGTGTTCGAACGTGCATGTGCGAGTTCTTCATCCTGGATATGCAGGTTGGCTGCGCGTGGCACGCCCTCGTCATTCAAAAGTATGTACGCCTACACATGAACTATGCAAGTTAACATGTGAAGGGTATTGTTTCGGACAAGTGCACCTGAGAAGCGAGGCACAAGGGGATCCCCTCACACCATCTCCTGTATTGATGCTTGTGCGTAGGTGTACTTGCGCATGTATCCTCGTATTACTCCATGCTAAATAGTAAGTACGCTGCAAGTATCAAGTACAACTACATGTACTTACACCTACAGTACTTAGTTGTAATTAATACCTGCAATTCCCCGAATGCGCAAGTGGTGAGAGGCTGCGGGGCTGCGGCACGGCAGGGGCCTCAGGGTATCAACGGCCGGCAATGGATGCCGCATCACGGCAATCGTACTGGATGCTACCTTGCCCTGACATACATGTACAACTAGCGTCGACGTGTGAGTAATTACATGTACGTACACATGTACAACTAGGTGCATGCAGTCGTACCCGTACACAGGCAAGCAGTCCGTTGCCAAGTCTAGTACCTTTTTCGATTATTCTCCTGGGGCCACAAGGCAGTCAGTCGTCGCTGCAAGTGGAGGAGAGTGCTCTTGCGGGGGCAGGGCGGAGAGTTGGGGGGGCGCAGATGCACATGGTGGAACCTTCGTATCGTCATAGCGGCGGTGATATCGTGTCCTCCCTACCCACGGTACTTTTGTAAACCGATGGTACAAAGGGAGCATAGTACATGCTCTTGTGCTGAGGCACGTATCTGGAGATGCAGCTGCATGACCGCTGAGGCCGTGATACGACGGTGAAAGTCGAGGTTGTGCGCCCAACTGGCAGTTTCGTGCTAACCCAGGAAGGAAGAGCGAGCTTCTTCTCCTTCAGCTCTGCATCGCTCTCGAATTGGACCGTGAACCAAGGGCGTTCATAAACGCAGCATCGATGGCTAACTCTTGAGCAGGGGCCAAAAAATGTCCAAGATGCATTCAATCAATTCCGTTACCGCCGTCCTGGGCTCCTTCTTCCTCGCGGCCTTTGGCGGCCGCTGGTGGTGCCAATGGTGGCGGAGATGGCATCGAGGCCTCAAGTCTCTGCCGTCAGTCTCGAGCACGACGGGGACGCTTCAGCCTGCGCAATCGATGACGACGACGATGACGGCGGCGCCGGCGAGGATACCACGGGAGAAAGGCACGGCCGAGAAGGTGGTGGCAGCTGCGGACGGCCCCCGGGAATACCAAGGGTCCCAGGAGCCTCCCGGGTGCAGCGGGATGGGATCTCACCTGCTGCAGCTCCCCACCGATGTCCTGATCCTCCTGTGCGACCAGCTTGAGCCTCCCGAGACGCTTGCCCTGCTCGTCAGCTGCAGGAGCCTCTACGCGCTCCGCGATTCGATGCGGCGCCAGACGGACATGGCTTCGCCCACCGACCGCCGCCGCTTCCTCCTCCTGCTCGAAAGGGACGACCGCCTCGGACGCGGCGTCTTCTACTGCCACGCCTGCAACTACCTGCACCCGTTCCAGCCGTCGTGGGGTCCACGATCCGACGACGAGGCCCGCGCCGCTTCGGGCCCCTACCACTGCGGCAGCCGGGACCTCTTCGCCCCCGTCGGCAACCGCTTCGGCCTCTCCTACACCCACGCCCGCCTCGTCATGAACCGTCACTTGTTCGGCGACGACCGGGGCATACCTCTCTCCAACCTCTGCGTCGAGCACGCAGAGCAGCGTGGCCCCGCCCGCATCCTCTGCCGCACCGACGCTTGCATCGACGTCGACGAGCTCTTCCTCTGCCGCACCTACTCCTTCGCCGTCGCCGCCGACGACGCCGCCGCTCTCGCCGCCTGGACCGGCCCTCGCGACTTTCGCCTCTGCGAGCACACCTCCTTCTTCTCCAACACCTCCGTCTTCCGCCAGTCCATCGCCGTCCTGCAGCCAGCATCCGCATCCGCATCCGCATCCGCGCCCGTGCCCTTTGCCGCCTGCAGCAGCATCCCAGGCTCCTGCGCCCTCTGCCTCACCGACTACGACGTCACCATCTCACCGCCCGCCCGCGACGGCCTCCCGCGCCATGTGACCGTTAGGGCCTACCACCAGCTGGGCGCCTGCCGCTCCCCATCCGACTGGAAGTGGGCGCGCTTCACCGAGGCCTGCCGCCCGCACCTCTTCTTCCCCAACAAGCCCAACCGCCGGGGCTCATCCTTCGGTCCCGGCGCCGTCAGGGAGCGGTGGGTCAAGATGAGGTCCGCCCCGCCGTTTCCGTCACAATCCCCTTCGTCATCGCCGTCTCCCCCTCCCACCCTCCCCCAGCTCAAGACGCCCGAGGAACGGTCGAGAGGCGTTGCCAACCCCTGGTCGACCTGGTCGTGGCCGGACACGAAGCCTCTGTCCGTGGCGGTAAATTGAGCGACGCCTGCCGGCACCTTGGGTTGAGCATGCCTCGATGCGCCTGCTGATCCCGTCCCCATTCTCCACATGTTGTTGATGCAGATTGAATTGTATGTGTATTCACCAACCTTGTGCATGCTTGTTTACGTGCATCCCTGCCTATAATCGTGTATCGGTACCGGCTGGTTGTTTCCTTTATGTAATTTTATGAGCACTCCCCATCGGCATGATGCAGACATACCCCCATGGCTCTCGAAAGAGTGTAACATCAAAGGCAAGCACGGCCGTGCGAAAACCCTGGACGGTGTGTCGGAGCAGTATTATCGCTAGTCACAGTAACACTTCGCAGACCTCGAAGACGACAGCATTATGATGAAACTTTTGTACAATGTGAAAAGTCAAAAAAGAACACCGCAGACTCGCCCACGGCATGTCGAACGTCACCAAGTGATGGAGTAGGAAATATGTGCCATCCGTGCTGAACCGGCCGCGTTTCACTTTGGCATTCAAGTATACGCAGGCACCAGAGAAAAGACGTTTCGATGGCAAACGCACAACGGCGAATGTACCACATGGTGAGACAAAGGAAGGCTTTCTATACTGGTCTGTGCTGCAGGCCATCATCCATCATCCATCCATCCATCCTTATGCAAGCATGTATCCATACGTGCGCGTCCAAACATACATACTACATACATACAACCACCTGCACCCGTACAGGGAAGGGGACCAGGTACGGTACCAAGTCACCTACGACCCATTCATCGAGCAACGACGTACAAAAGTCACCCGACGCCAGGTGGCAGGCGTCATCAAACCGGAACAAAAAAGACCATAGCCCTTGTATCGGAAACACAACCGAGTCGTCGGCCGAGGCTGCGCGGATGGCGCATGCGCTCGGGTTGCCTACAACGCCGTGCGAACATGGCCCCGAAAGCCAACCTTGTGCAGCGGCCAATTCCGGTACGGAGAGTCGGAAATCGTCGACGCCGGTGACGGCCGAGGGGACGTCGATCGGATGCCGACGGAGGGGTCGCGGAAGGTATTTCTGAACGAGGCTGGCAGATACCGCCGGACGACTGTCTATTTACAGCTTATCGATAATCGCCGCCGCGTATTCGTGCGTCTTGGCCTTGCCGCCCAGATCGCCCGTCAAGGTTTTGCCCTCGGCCATGGTGTCGAAGATGGCCTTCTCGATCCTGTCGGCATGCGAGTTCAGTCGCATGTGTCGCAGCATCATGATGGAGCTCAGGAGCAGGGCCGTGGGGTTGGCCAGGCCCTTGCCGGCAATGTCGGGCGCCGAGCCGTGCACCGCCTCGAAGATGGAGCACTCGTCGCCAATGTTGCCCGACGGCGTGAGGCCGAGACCGCCGATGAGACCGGCGCACATGTCCGACAGGATGTCGCCGTAGAGGTTAGGCATGACCAGAACCTTGTCGTTGTACGGATCCGGGTTCGTCACCATGCTGAGGCACGTGTTGTCGAGCAGCTCGGCGTCGAACTCGATGCCGGGGAAGTCCTTGGCGACTTGGTGGCCGACGTTGAGGAAGAGGCCGTCCGACATCTTCATGATGGTCGCCTTGTGGACCACGCGCACCTTGGTGCGGCCGATGGCCTCGGCGTGCTGGAAAGCGAACCGCAGGACGCGCTCGCTGGCCTCGCGGGTGATGAGCTTGATGCTCTGCACCACACCGTCGACGACGACGTGCTCGATGCCCGAGTACTCGCCCTCGGTGTTCTCTCGGATCAGCACCGTGTTCACATCGTCGTACGGCGTCTTGAAGCCGGCCACGGACCGGCAGGGACGCAGGTTGGCAAAGAGGTTGAAGGTTCGTCGCAGCGTCAGGTTGAGCGAGACGTGGCCCTTGCCGATGGGCGTCTGCGAGGGTTAGACACCGCTTGTGCCGCACGAGAAGACGACGGTGGGAGCGGGAGGGGCGTACGGCGAGGGGACCCTTGAGGGCGATCTTGTTCTTCTTGATGTTCTCAATGGCCGCATCGGGGATGGCCGTCTTGCCGTCCTTGAGAATCGGAGTGACGTCGACCGGCTCCCAGGAGACGGGCGCCTGTTGCCCTTGTCAGCTTCCAGTCCCGACATCGTCTGCGGCGCTGGGTGTTACGTACCTTGGCGGCAGCAAATATGTCTTTGACGGACACGGCAATCTCGGGGCCAATGCCGTCGCCCTCGATCAAGCTGACCAGGTAGTTGCCCTGCGCTTCCATGTGAGCCTCGAAGTTCTTCTCTTCTTCCCCAGTTTTCCTTCCTTATTTCCGAGAGAGCCACAAGCCAAGCAGCACATCTTGAACAAGGAAACCGCGGCGAGGGAACGAAAGGAGAGCGTAGGGTATAAGGGTCCAAGCCGTCGGAACACCTGTCGGGACGTACCTTGGAGTCTTTGGTTCCCTCATACTTCGCGACACGCTCGCCTGCCGTGGCGTAGCATCGCTGCGCTCGCTTTGCGTCAGCAAAGGACTTGTACGATTGAATTGGTGCTGGGAAGCGAGGCCAATGGGCACGAGAAAACCTACCGTGAGAGCAGCAGCCCGGGGAACGGAGCGAAGGCACTGCCTGGGGAGGTTGGCGCTGGCGAGCGATCTGATGGCCAGCATCTTGAGTATGGTTGCCTGGACAAAGGATGAAGTGTCGGTCGGTGGAAGAGAAAGAGCCAAGCGTTGCCAGTCCAGGTTTCGGGAGGTGTGGACAAAATTTCGAAGCTTCAGTTGCCCAGGACCGAGGCCAATAAGCAAAAGTTCCCAATTCGGCGAACACCAGCCACAGCGGCCGATTATCTGCAGACTGTGGCTCCTTCGCAGAGGCTGCAACGTTTTTTTTGTTGGCCCGCTCGGCGCCGTCGGAGTTGCACGCGGAGCCGAGATTGTTAACTAGCAAGCTGCTCCACAAACCATTACAGTACGGAGTATGGAGTACACACCTACTGTAGCTCTAAGTAAGTACTGTACTTACAGAGGAGCCCAGTTGTGGCGCAGTCATGATGAGGTAGGATGACTTGTGTGGCGCCGTCTGAAGATTCCCTTCCAAGTACTCCGTACTGTAAGGGGTTACACCCCGTATGTTCACTTGGGCGCTGCCCAAGCAATTGCTCGCTGCAATAAAGCCGGCGCCCTATACAAGCGAGCCCGCATTATTATATACAATACTACTAAGTTACGTATACTAGTATATATAAAAGTGTTAAAAATACTGGTATTTATACTAGTAAGACTACTCAAATAAGATACTATCCTCCTATATATGTTGCTACTTGCAGCACCTGGCGGCAGTACTACTGCCAGCCAATATACTACTGCTGTACTGTACGTATAAGTAGTATATCGAGTTAACGAATTGCACTTGCAATGCAACTTCTCCTCGTTCCGACTTGGTACAACTAATGGCAGTACTACTACCAGCCAATTTACTACTGTCGTACGTCTTGTACAAGTAGTACTTGGTCGACCAAGCAAGTTCATTAATCGGACCGTTAATTGAGACTCTCTTAACTACTACTGGTAATTGCCCGCGAACAGTACTACTGTTGCGCACTAGGACCTACCTAACTGCAACTAGCAGTTGCTTGCTAGTAGTACTACTCCTGGCCCACTTGACTACTACTGCAGTACTACTGCTGTACTGTCGCGACCGAACACTAATACCAACTAAGTCTACTAGTTGCATACACTAACCATGCAACTAGCAGTATGACTCAACCAGAGAATTTGGAACTGCATTGCGTGCAAGCAGATTGTTTAGAGATGCATTGTGTGGAAGTAGTCAGAATTCCAACACGTACACATTATACTGATTGAGGTACTACCTTACAGGTATAAAATGGTTCTACCTTTCCTATACTCCTAAATAGGAAGAATAAGAACAAGCAAGCCTTCTTTTTTATCTGAATCGTATCTTAGCACTACAAATTGACTTCTTCAAATCTGTATTCCCTGCCCAGTTACTAACTGGTGCCCGTCCTACTGTTACTAACAGTTTCGATTGATATTGTTACGGACTGACCCCAGTGGAGCATAAGCAGTGGCCATGCTACTAGCCGTTGCGCTATGCGGCGCCCCCTTAATGCATCTAGCAAAAGGGTACGTATTGATAAAGCTAACGCTTTATCAATTAGCCACGCTTATAAGGGCCGTTGCTGCTCTTCTTAACGATTGTACTTGGGCAAAGCCCAAGTGTAACACATATGGGGAGGTGTGCCCATATGGACAATAGACCAGTTAACCGTTCGACCAAATGGCCAAACTGTCAAAAGATCCGCCAGTATCCGCACTTAGTGCGGGTACTGCACCTCACATTCGCTTATAAGGCCTATACGCCTGTAGCGCGCCTTACATATTTTGTCTTGCAATTTGGGTGCGCAAGAAGTAGGAGTAGTAGAAGTATATTGTACGGACTAGGGAATTAATTACGCTATTAGTAATAGCAAAATAGGTGCCAGTATTATAATATTAGGCTTTGCCTAATAGAGCTACGTCCTAGGAGGGAGTCACATACTAAGGTACGTAACATATACTCTATAACTAAGCAGGTATTAGAGTATAAGAACTCCTATGCCTTCCTTATAGAGTTAGAGTTCGGTAGATTTCTTAATAACTATTTCCGACTACTAGATACTAATAGTACTAGTTCTTGCAATTTGGGTGCGCAAGAGGAGGGGTAGTGGAAGTATATCGCACGGACCAGGGAATCAATCAAGCTGTTAGTAACAGCATAAGGGGTGCCAGTTAGTAACTGGGCAAGAGTGTAACGCGCGGATCGGTTGACGACAGTCAGGTAAGTAAGTGAGCCTTCTTTCAGAAATCGAGTAGTATTTAAGACTAAAGCTTGGCCCTTCTCGAGTTTTCGGGCTTACGTTCCTTTTGTAGCCGGGGCGTGCCCTAGGCTGCCTTACCTTCCTATCTACCCGGGCTTTACCCGTGCGCCCCTGTCTACCCGGGCTTTACCCGTGCGCCTAGCCTTACAATTATCCCCCCTCCTATAGGGACCGTCTCGGTACCGTCTCGGAGACTCCCCGGCTAGCGTTATTCAATCTCATTTAGGTAGACTTACTCCGTACTTATCGTAATATTCCTACTGTTAGTTTGGTTATCCTCTGCCTTCGGCTTGTTAATCTTATTGCCGTTGCGTTTCTTGCACTTGATTGTTATTGCGGTGCGCTTGCCGGTTGGCGCTGCCTTAGGCCGTTAATTGGTTGCTGTAGCGCTCGTTGTGTTTACACCCGTTGCTATACCGCCCCCAATGCGGCCTTAGGTTTCGATACCCTAGGGATTTTAGCCTAAGGCTATTGCTCCAATATATATATCTCGTTGTGTTCTTGTTGACTTCCTTCTTCTTTTCTTTTTCTTCTTCAAGACCGCTACTACGATAATTCGATAGCTCTTTGGCGGTATTTAACGACAACAGCGACAGCAATAACAACGACAGTAATAACGATAACAGTAACGACAATAACAGCAACAATAATATCCTCTCGATACTCTGTATAACCCCTTCTCGTAAGCGTTCTGCGCTGGGCGGGACCTTAGCCTCTCCTGGGACCGATAGCCCTAGTCGCTAGCGTAGGGAGGCCCGGCGTTAGTCTGTACAGCGGAGGGCTCTCTTGCAACTTCGGGATGGAATCCCCCTAGGTAAGTCCCCCCCTGCGTCCCCTTCTGCTAACAGGGCTAGGGCTGGGGCTTCCTTACGTAATGACGATAGCGATGTAGGTAGCGTTAATAGTACGCTAACTCCTCGACGGGTTGATAAAGGTAAGCAGCCTGCAGTAGCCTTATGTTCCCCTTTGCCCCCTTTTTGCTTCTCCCCTAAGTTTGTTTGGTTCCCCCCTTCCCCTTTGCTTCCCTTTCCCCCTTCTCCTTCCCCTCTCCCTTTGTTCGAGGAGTTAGTAAGTAAAGCTGGGTCGGTAGCCTCTTGCCTGGGATATGGCCTGCCTATAGGTAGTAGGAGTTCCGCCGTAGATAGGGCTAGTATGGTCGAGAGGGCCAGTCCTAGGGACAACGCCGGCGAAGGTCGGGCTCCGCCAGACGATACGGGTAAGGTTAGAGGCGTAGGATTAGTCTCTAAGGATAGCCCTCCTATAGGAGGAGCCGAGGAGCTAGTAACTCCCCGTCGATGCCGATTCCGCGTTTAGGCGCAACCCTTCCGTAGTATTGCGGTGCGGAATTCTTACCTTTAGTGCATAGCGTATTTTCGTACCGCAATTGCTGCCTATAAGCGGTTCGAGCCGAAGGAGCCCTAGGTTTTTTCGACCGACTGTACTTATCCTGTAGTTCGGTCCTCCCGCTACTAGTAGTGCAATAAGCGGCGTGCTACCTGCTCCTAGGTATATGGCTCTCGGCTCCCTGGAATCGGCTTATATTTGCTGACTCTTTTGGGCGTAGGTAGTAGCGCTTATAGCTGCGGATTGCAATAACCTAGTTACGGTCTATAACTATATTTGTCGCCTTTGCTCCCGGAGGGCGGAAGCGTTCCTGGAGGTAGGCAATATATTACTTTAGGGCGCTAATAGCAGTAACGACGATAACGATAGCAAGCGCTTATTTCTTCTTTCGCTCGAGGGGCAGCGCTAACTTACCGTCTCCGCCTAGTACCTAGGCGAGTCCTTTAATTCGTCCGAGGAGCAGTACCGGAGGGAGTACTATCTTACCGGTACTAAGTATACGAATAAAGTATATACTAAGTTGGGAGGAAGTCTCCGTACTGTCTTTTGCTAATACGCTCGTTAGGCTAATCGGGCTGCTTATTGCCTTATAACGGACTTGTATTGCGAGATGCTTACTAAGTAATTACCCCCCCTGCCCTTTGGATTAGTACGTATTTCTATTATATTGCGGGGATTATCCCTTGGGAGTTGGTTAATATTCTCCTTTTCTAGGCCGCTACCGACCTAGCCGCTTAAAAGGTAATATAGCGTCTTGGTCTTTTGGCTAGGGATGCTAGGTATTCGTCTTAGTAGATAGCTCTTGCAATATGTAAGCGCAAGGTAACTGCTGCATTACTGGATAAGGATTTGGATAATAAGGTTGCCTAGGCGATTTTATTGTCCTATCCTATTTCCAGTTGTTAAAATTACTGGTATTTATACTAGTAAGACTACCCAAATAGGATACTATCCTATGTGTTGCCATTTGCAACACCGGGCAGCAGTACTACTGTTTGCCCATATACTACCACTATACTGCACGTACAGGTAGTATATCGAGTTGACGAATTGCACTTGCTATGCAAATTCTCCTCGCTCCGACTTGGTACAATTGATAGCAGTACTACTGCCCAGCCAATTTACTACTGTCGCACGTCACGTGCAAAGTAGTACTTGGTCAACCAAGCAAGATCATTGATCGGGCCGTCAATTGACGCGCTCCCAACTACTACTAGTAGTTGCCCGCCAACAGTACTACTGTTGCGCGGAAGGACCCACCCAACTGCAACTAGCAGTTGCTTGCCAGCAGTACTACTACTGGCCCACTCGACTACTGCAGCACTGCTGCTGTACTGTCGCGACCGAACCCTAATACTGATCAACCCTGCTAGTTGCAACCAACTTGCAGTATGACTCAACCAGAGTATTTGGAGCTGCATTGAATGCAAGCAGATTGTTCGGAGATGCATTGTATGGAATCAGACAGAATTCCAACACGTGCACATTGCACTGATTGAGGTACTACCTCTCAGGTATAAAATGGTCCTCCCTTTCCTACACTCTTAGATAGTTAGGTACAACACACACACAAGACGTACGCTGAACACACGCACGCGCGCAAGCAAGCACAAGAAACACAACAGTCTTTCTTTTCTAAATTGTCCCTTGGCACTACTATTTGACTTGTTCAAATCTGTATTCCCTGCCCAGTTACTAACTGGTGCACTTCCTGCTGTTACTAACAGCATCGATTGATATCCATTTTGGATAGTCCGTGCAACTGAACTTCCACTACGCACCCTTCCTATTTTACCCCTTTATTCCAAGAGGTATTTCCCCTTTTCATTTTAAGAGGTTATGAGCCCGGAAGGACTACACCAAAATCCTCCGGAACAATCGACCCAGCTGCCAACACAACAAGTACTACTTGTTGTACTTCCTGACGCACTTCTGCGGTAAGTACTACTTACGGCAATTCCAGGAAATCGATTCAACTGCAGCATCCAGCTGCCAACACAACAAGTACTACTTGTTGTACTTCCTGAAGCACTTCTGCTGTAAGTACTACTTACGGCAATTCCAGGAAATCAATTCAACTGCAGCATCCAGCTGCTAATACAACAAGTACTACTTGTTGTAACTACTAGTACTACTAGTAGAAAGGTAAACCGAAAATCTAGTTACTAACTAGATTGTGTCTGTGTTTTCAAAATGGATTCCACCAAGGAAGGTCAGGCTACTAAAACACCCATCATGTCGGAACTTGAGGCAATCATTCAAAGGCAACAACTGCAGTATGATGATCTTTCCAATCGGTTCAACCAACTTACGGAACAATTAAACAACACCATCATACCAATTCAAAAACGCCTCGACAAAATAGAGCCCGAACACACCCCTATCCAAGGAATCCCAACACACAGTAGTGGTACTACTACTACTGAAGTGACTGATTTAAGCTCCAATATTGAGCTATCCAAGAAGGTATTCTTATTCCCAGAGTATGCTAAGCTCAAAGATACCAAGAACTTTGACTTATGGGAACAATCACTTTCCATCCAACTTGGTTCCCTTCGTCTGGAGGAATTTCTGAAAAACCCATCAATTGCTATTAGTTACTCACATCACAATCAATGCTCCCTGCTCATACTACTTCGGGATAGCTGTTCTGAGGGCCCGCGAGCATCAATTGCATGGATTCACAACCCAACAGATGCCTATCTATCGCTAAAACAACAGTACTCAAAGGGCCAGGCAGCCCAACGTTGCAATCTCTACGATTCCTACCACAACCTTACACTCAAAGGGTACAAAGGAACACTTGAGGCGTTTAATTCAGAATTCAACAGCTGCCTTACCCGACTTCAACTTACTGGAGTAAGTATTGACCCTTTGGATCAGGCAAATCGATATCTTACAACTGTTGGTCCTGTTTTCTCACAATGGGCTGCAATACAACGCAACAATCTCCAAACCAATGCCGTCTTAGGGATTAATACAACATCCCTCAACCTGCAATATCTTCAGACTAACTTACTGGAAGAACATCAAAATCCTGATAGTCCCAGTTTCCAAGCATTCAGTCACAGGATAACTCAACTATCCAAAACACCAGACAATAGGTCTACTAGACCTAGTCAACCCAACCGACCCAACCGAACCAATCGACCCAATCGACCCAAATCACCCGACAACCGACCCAACCAACCCAATCAACCCAATTCACCCAATCGACCCAACCGACCCAAACGATACAATCGAACCAAAAACTACACACCAGACAAGGGTACTACTAGTTTTCTGACTGGTGACTACAGCCTATCAACTGGCTGTATGGGGTTACCTGATTCCTGTCAGGAATCAGATACCGACTCTGATTCCGAACAAGAATTAGTACTGTTACCCGATTTAGGTAATATTGGTATGACATATCGTGTTGATGACGACGATACGTACCGAATGGGCCTACTTTACGATACTGGCTCAACCTGTCATTTGGTCAACAACCGGCTTAAGTTTACGACTTTCCGACCCATTGCGAAATCCCAAGCAAAACCAATTACAACAGGAGGTGGTCCAATTTATCCCAAAGGTATTGGCTGTGCTGAATTTACTGTACTAATTCGCACCAATCCATCTGTCTACGGTACTCTTGTTTTACAAGAAGCACTGTACATTCCGAAATTGGAGGTCAGTATTGTTAGTGGAATTCGCCACTATGCGTCTGGAGGAACACTCATCAAGGAACATCTATACAACTCAAATCGACAGTTATGTGGACTCCTCAACTTCCAGAAACACGGCTTCTTCCTACAACAGCAAGGTCAACAAACGCCCTATCTGACGAAATCAGATACTTCCCACTCTAGCTACTACAGTAGCTACGGAATTATAGTCGAAATTCCCTCCCAACCCCCCCCCTGGGCTACCGAAGCAGAGGATTGGTCGGCACCTTCAACGGTGCCTCGGTCGGCACCTTCAACGGTGCCTCGGTCGGCACCTTCCCCAGTGCCTCGGTCGGCACCTTCCCCAGTGCCTCGGTCGGCACCTTCCCCAGTACCTCGGTCGGCACCCAGATCGGTACCTAGCCCAACTGTCAGTTCGGCTACACCAAGGGACCTTACTAAGGCTACCCTGTTCAAAGACCCTATAGAAGACCCAATTCCTATAGAGGCAACAGACCAACTAGTAGTCCCAACTACTAGTCTTGGGGAACAAGTTCTTCCAACTACTTGTTCGGAATCCAACAACCAGTCTTACCAAAGACTATTGCAACAAGCGGGCATTTGGCACATTCGACTGGGACACATCAGTCTCCCACTCTTGAAAAAGACCAGTAGTATTACTACTGGACTGCCTGACTTTTCGACTATTCAGGCTGCCGATTTCCAATGCCTTGCCTGTATTCAGGCCAAATCCACTAGACGCCAGTCTAGGGATCCCATCGACGATCCAGACCAAGTTCTTGATTCAATTGCGGGTGATACATTTGGGATTCGACCAGTATCCTATGATCGTAAGTCTGTGGGTCTTATACTAATTGATCGAAAATCCCGCTTCCGTTGGGTATTAATCTTACCCAACAAGGAGGGATCAACTGTTCTCCAGGCTATTCGGAATCTCTTCAAAAGCCTAAAACGACAGTACAACTGTTACCCAAAACAGTTATTTTTCGACGAGGGTACAGAAATCAACACATTGCTCCAGACTTGGTTGGGTAAGAAAGGAATTCTATTCGACACATCTTGCCCGTATACGCCCGAACAGAACGGACTTGCCGAACGGTCCATACGAGTCATCCTAGACCGACTACGTGCAACAATGATCTGGGCAGGCCTTCCACTTTTCCTCTGGTCTGCCGTTCTTCCTGCTATAGTTAATCTTGTTAACTATACTGCAATTTCGAACCGGGATTTAAGTCCTACCAATTACTGAAACAGGAATTACAGGGACTGAAATGCCACCAAATCTCACGGCCTATAAGGCTATTGGTGCACATTGCGAAGTCCTAATTCCTTATCAGAAACGATTCAAAGTGCCAAACTGGCATCCCGAACAGAACCAGCAAGGCTACTAGCCACGCTAGGTTCAAAAACATACCTTGTGTATGTGCCTTCTAGGAGGTCGGTTACAAAAACTACCTTCCTAAAAATCCTAGAAGGTATTGGCCTATCTCCCAAGGGCTTCCCGACTACCAAGTCCTAGTGTTGAAGGACTAGAGTCAGAGGGGAAATTGAGATAGTAGATTCAACTACTACTATCTCGCAAAGCAACTCCAGTCCCCTAACACCTAGGGAGACAGAGGGGCTACTGTCCTACTAGGACCAGTAGACTACTAGTCTGGTAGGACTAGTAGGTTGCAACTGGCCAACGGACCGACTAGTCCTACTAGGACTAGTAGGTTGCAACTGGCCAACGG